>NC_137105.1:29244961-29414224 GCF_949357685.1 Gobio gobio | reverse complement strand
TTTAGATGTAATTTGTACACAATTTTGATACCAAATATGAGCTTTCAAGTCAATGAAATTAATGTCAAGCTTATTTTTCTAAAAATATATAGGGACCACCGATTAACAGATTTTATTTACTTATTTGATTTTTTTATGTTTGGTCCTTTTGTGATCTTTCTACACTAAAAACAAATCCTACTAGAAAGAACATGGTAATGTAAATTTGTAAATATCTTACCTTGTAGTGTTGAAGGCGAAATGAAAGAACTAGTGGATAAAAACTGCAACACATCAATGTGAATGGCTTGTTACTTTTAGGCACTTGCAATCAATATTAATTGGTAAAATGTTACTTTGCTATATATTGAACAATTCACATGAAATTAAATTGCAAATATATAAAAACAATCTAGTTATCAAGTGGGAAGGTTTGTTTACATTATGGAGAACACATTTAAGTGAAACAAAGGAAATTACTTGCCTTGAAATAAAAGAAAATACTCAGAACAGGCAGCAATGGCGGATGATCTACAATTAAAGAAATCAAGGATGTCTGTTTGCAGACAAGGAAAAGAGAAATTATCTGTTTAGTGACTATATGAATATTTCAGTATCAGATATTACATGAGTCTGAATTGATAGATGTGCTGGAGAACTTTTAAATGCCATTAAATAGAAGATTTCAAAAATATGTCTGATTGTTAGTCAAACATATGTAACCCAGGTCCCATGTAGTTAGAAAATAAAGCTGGAGTGGTTAATACAATGAGACTGGGCCTGGGCTCGTTGTAGGGAAATACAACTTGTTTTGTATGCTACTTAATAAATGTATATTTGTAATACTCTTTGCTGTTCTTATAATGACCACCACAACTGTATTTTAGATGCAAAAATATTCAAAAGTATTTATTTACAACATGAAATAAAATAAAAATAAAAAAATGTATCTTAGAATAGAATAAAACAAATCACAGGGATATGGAAAAAGAAGTGAAAATAAAACTTACAAGCAAATAAAGCTTCACTTTCCCAAAAGGAAAAACCTTTCTGTGGTTATATTGAAATTAAATAATTATTTATTCCCTCTGAAAATGTCCACACTCGTTGCAGGCCTGTTCGATGACACTTTGTGTGCGGTGGGGCCTAAAAACTGGAATGGCCGCTTCACTCAGAACTGAGCATAAACAAAAAGCACGTGCAATGTGAATGTTAGTACTCACGAATCCAGGTTAAGTCAGTACAGCAAAGGCAATGGTAATGGCGATGGTAATGGCACAGGTAATGGCGATGTTATGGCGATGGTAATGGCAAAGGAAGAAGCACAGCACAAAAAGTCACGGCACAGCAGCAGGGCACGCAGAACAGCAGGGCAGAAACAGCAGGGCCTTCGGTTTGGAAACCCGTCTCTCTCTCTTTCTCTCTCTCACCAACGTCCGTCTCCTTATAGCATATTATCTGAATTTAGCCACATTATCAAACACTATTTCTTATTGAATTAGCGTTAGCGTTAACTTTGCTTTAACTTTAGAGATATCACAATGCTAAAACTACAACATATGAGTACATTGGCACAGAAGGCTACCGCGAGCTAGCATGTCGCTAACTACGTTTTACATCCAGTCTCTTAACTATAACAGTTCGATATAGCACAAAATTACAGGCATACACAATCATATTCACCTCTTGCAGGTCACACTAAAGTTTTTTGTCCGGACCACGAGTAGTCGACCTTCATAACAAAACATTAATGCTTCCCACACCACCATGCCTCCTTCATTAACTCTCTCATCATTCGCGTCTGTTCTCTCTTCTCATGCGTGCTCACTACTCCTCACACAAACCTGTCCCACTAGTCCCGCCCCTTACACAGTGATGTTACTCTGATTGGCTCAAGTATTCACACAACCAACAGCAAAACAGGAATTAAATGATTGACATGTGACAGGTAGCAGGTTAGGTTACACAGATAAACACAGCTTCTTCTTCTCCACTTTTATCTCAGATGAAGCTTAAAGACTTTTATATGAATTTATCTTTAACTGTAAATAGTCTTGTTTATTAAACTCTACATATTATATTTATACTTCTAACCAGCACACCTTTTAACTAATTTTAACTAACATGAACTCTATTTATGAACTTTTGATTTTGTGTTACACTGTTAATGATCTTTTATACTCTGTAACTTATAGGAATTTTGTACAGGGCTTTTATACAGGGCTACACATATACTTACAAATCCAAAGATGATCAGTGCTAGGGCTCTTAAAAGAGCCTTTGGGGTGTAGTTAGCTGCTGTTGACACAAGGAAAGGGGAGAAAAAATCGTAACATGAATATGAGTGAGATATATCTGTATGTTTTAAAATGCATTGTTTTCAACAATATGTGATTAAACAGGATGACTGCTTGATATACTGCTTGCTTACTTACAATAATGAGATGGTAATTGATACTGGAAAAGAGAAGAGAATTAATTTTATGGTATACATTCAAAAGTTAATAAAGGCTTTTGTCTAATACAATGCTTAGTAGCCTACAATATATGTACAATAATAATATAGCATAACTATATCCAGAAATCAATTGCAATAGTACATTGGGATTCGTTTGTTGTTGTTACAGCATTGTTAGTGCTGAGAATGTTTTACGTGAATATATATTTATTTATTTATTTATGCATCAAAAACGAATATGTTCATCAGTGGTTGGATGTCAAGAAGAGACACGAGCGACTGGATGAGCGAGACCACGTGATTTGTCTGTCCAACACGCTTTTTCTTGATTTTTGGGTTTCTACCATACAGTCTATGGTTTTCTACAAAGGATATAAGGATAGCACAGAGAGCCGCTTCTGAAACGCACACAAGCATTGACTAGAATGGGCGCGATCAGCTTCAGTAGCCGTGTCGCAGCCGCAAACGTGTGCAGCGTTATTTTTTACAGTCTATGATTGAAGCGCGCGTCCGAGTGAAGACTGCGCGAGGACATTGTATCCGCGCAACTGATAGTAGTGGCAACAAGCTCAGCAGCTTGATTCAAAAATTCAAACGTAACAGTATAACGAATTATAACACCGTTGCCATGAAAAACAGAGCGTTGCTATGGACACAGTTCTGTTCACTCTGGCAATATAATCGTTTTTAAATCAATAAACTCCTTTTTACATCAATATTTTGAGTCAAATTATTAACTTATTTGGTAGGTAGACATTTAATAAGCGCTTCGCGTCTGGGTCCCGATCAGCCTGTCGGGGTTGTATTCGCTATAACCTCCCTTACTTTAATGGTGCTGACAAGTGGACGGTAAAAAAAAAGACGGAAAATCATTATGTGAACAGTAATGGTACATTTTATGTGAACAGTAATGGTATGTTTACTGGAAAAGACACAATTTTATAAGAGGTGTATATGTTCATCAGGTGAAAGCGGCATTTATTTATCTCTAGCAAAGACTAATTTAGGGATCTCATTTGATTCTCATTCATCTTTACCCTGGCCTGAGTATAACGTTAGTTGACTGTATTAGCCTATATCTTAGTATTTTACTTTCTTCAATGTTAAATACCATTTACTTTATGGGCTCATACGTTTTAAAAGTACTTTACATTAAAAAAATAAATAACAATACTTTACCTCTGAAAAACTAGCAGTATAGGATGTCCGGATGTCCAGTTGTCTAGTCTAGAAAACCGGCTCTGCGCGCGGCAGTCATTGACCCCACCTTATATAGGCTATGCCAGCTGGCAGGTTGCGCGTGCTTGGCACGCGAGTAAGAATGTAAATTGTGACCGTAGGCTTTAGTTTTCAGTAGGCAGTAGGTTTCAGCATTGACAACTCACATATATCATATCTCGTGTTTGTATACATTTTATGAGCTTGCGCTAAGCTTGTCAAACATGTATTTATACCGAAATTATTTTTAAAACGTTAAGCAAAATTAATTTACGCATTTACACTACGACGCGTGGCAGTAGCCTATTAAGTGTTTTTGTTTTTGATTTGCAAGTTAAGAGGAAAGCATAGTCTACGATATGCAGGGATTAAAGGTTTCCGTCACTACGACGGATTTCTGTTAGTTGCCAGTCACTTTTCATAAATTTAAATTAATAAATGTCTTAATTTTAGTTTGAATACGTCTTAATGTAGGACGTGGTGTAGGCTATTCACCCTGTTGAGGAGAGTGTGACCAAAGCCTGGAGTGGAGCGAAAGCATACCTTTTCACTCGGGTCTGGATCCACTACGCCGGGTTTTCAATTTCCGCTCACGAAAAAAAACTGCGCCTTGCATGTCCAGATTATTTGTCTGCTATATTTTCTCCTCATCTATTAAATCTAGGCAATTTGTTAATAAAACATCGATTAACATTAAGAGAGCTACAATTAGAAATAGCAAATAAGTTTTTTTACTTATATTTTATTTACTTGTCTACTAAAATATTATAATTATACATTGGTCATATTTGACACAATTAGCTCATAAACACAATTACCTTTTTTAACCTAATTAATGTGACTTAACTTTTGATCTTGCATCGTGCAACTAAACTGCATATGCCGCACTCTAGTTTCTCATTTCTCTTGATTTTACAATGATCTTGCATGACACAGTCATATAATGGTTTTCAGAGCACAGATTAAGGTTAACGAAAATGTAAGTTAAAGGGGTGGTAAAACACATTGTTTTGAAGGCTTGATTGTGTTTGTGGGGTGCACTGTAACATGTGTTAATGCTTCGTTTTTAAAAAAAAAAGCATTATTTTTCATATATTTGACATTTATTCTACACTGCTCTGTCCCTCGTAAAACGGTCTGATGCTTTCCAGGTTGTATGAAGCCAGTCCCTCAAAAATACGCAATGGGCTCAGATTGGTTAGCTGGCCCAGTGTGTTGTGATTCGCTAACCGCAGTGTATGTTTGTCGGAAACGTCACGCCCCTTACCCTTTCCGGTAGACTGTGCTTTGGTCAGTATTAGAAACGATGGCGTCAATAAAACCACACCAATCTGAGCCCGAATCAGACCCAGAACATTTTAGTGAAGATGATCGAGCAGAACCTGTTCAGTCCTAATGAGTAAAGACTGCGGATCTATAGTGATCGCTACTGAATGGCACTGTTACTTTTGTATTTTTAGAACGATTATAGCCAAATATCTGTCGCAAGAACTATTAACCCAAAACACTAAACACTGGCTTTACTATAGTAGCCAAATCACACACAGAACCATGTTTAGCATGCCTGTAGATACATAATACATAAAAGCTCTAATCAAAGAATCATTTACACTAATGCCAAGTTCGCTGTTGAGATTTTAACGTTAGTGTTTGTAACGATAGGTGTTCGTCGGATAACGTTAAGTATAATTAAGCATTTAACAGACTGGTTTGCAGAACAGCGTTGTCATCTGTTTACTTCCTTGCTACAACCTATTACAGGAAAACACATCGATGAAAAATAAATCAGACTTACAGGTTGTGGCCCGTAAACAGCTTCTGTTTGTAAATCCAGCTTTCAGGTCAAGCCGTTATGCATATCCTGCATTGAACTCGCGAACATTTTGAAAGTTTTCCTCCGTGAAATGTGCTGCGGGAGGGAGCCCCGCGCGCGTCGTGCATTCACACACTGGCAGTGTTTGTCTTATGCAGCTGACGTTGTGCAAATCCGGTGTTGAACTCGCGAACATTGTGAAAGTTTTCCTCCGTGAAATGTGCTGCGGGAGGGAGCCCCTCGCGCGTCGTGCATTCACACACTGGCTGTCTTATGCAGCTGACGTTGTGCAAATCCGGTGTTGAACTCGCGAACATTGTGAAAGTTTTCCTCCGTGAAAAACTGCTGCAGGAGGGAGCCCCGCGCGCGTCGTGCATTCACACACTGGCAGTGTTTGTCTTATGCAGCTGACGTTGTGCAAATCCGGTGTTGAACTCGCGAACATTGTGAAAGTTTCCCTCTGTGAGATGTGCTGTGGGAGCCCCGCACGTGCCTGTTCCCTTCTGTCTCATACACACGTGCATATAACATGTTGTATGTTAAACGCTCTGCAACGCACCCCTGTCCCTATGAAGGCTGGACAAAGCAAGTACCCCAGACCTGCAATCCGGATGAATATAACAGCGTTTCCTCGGCATCGCGGCAACAACACTCCAGCCTAACTATACCACAACAGCGCCGCGATACAAAATGGCCTCACCCCCCCCTATTTAATATTCTCGGAGGAGGGGTTTATGTAAATATTGAGCCTGGTGATGTCACCAACCCTGGAGGAATGTGTGTAGTCGCCTACTGGCCGTTTGCTGTAGTTCTTAGAAACTGATTTCTTTAAAAGCAAATATCTCCCTTTGCTTTAAACTTTGAACGTTGTAACTTTGCAGATGTTGTTTATGCTAAAGCAGCAACATTACACGCTAGCTTAAGTTAGAATAGTGAAATCATGGTTTACCACCCCTTTAACTTTAACAGTCCTGTAAGAATGAAATGCTATTCAATGTGGAAGGGCCGTGAAGTGAAATTTACCTTAGAAAAAAAAACTTTAGACGATATCTTCGTACTGGAGAAGCGCATGTATTTTGCACATTATGATGATCATTATTGTCATTATTAATTTAATTTCCGATCATTATTTTACAGGTGTTCGTTTAAAGATGTCCTCATTTGGCTGATTTGGAAGGACCAAGTGTCAGCATTACAAGAAAGACACAGATTGGTGAAAGATGAATGACACGAGTGTTTTACTCCAAAATAGTTTATTCCCCCCCTCTCTCTTTTATTGGTCCTGCTTCTAAAACTATTTGCAGAGTTATTTATTTTTTAATGCTGTAAAAATCTTTGTTCTGTTATTCCTATTTTAATAAAACTTTTAAAGCCTGTTGCATTGTTTTATTTAGTCATTACTTTATGACAACGTTGTGAAGACGTTGTGGTAAAGTTCCGTTTTCTTATAATCTTGGCTAACGTTCCAAAAACGTTGTGGGCACGTCCTCAAAAGACGTTGCTAGTTTATCCCATGAGAACGTTGTAGAGACGTGGTCAACTGGTCACCAGATAACTTTCTAGAAAATTGCGTAAAATATTATCCTAGTGATGTATGTGTCACGGGGTGACAAAAACCGAACGGGACTAAGATCCTGGTGAATGCAGTTATTCAGGATTTTCCAGTGAACATCCGTTCTATGCACTGTGAATCTGTTGCCATGGCAGCGGGGCTGATTGCCTGAGTGACAGCAGGTGTGGGGCAATAACAGAGAACGCTGTGAGAGGGACACCTATTCAGATGGGGCTTTAAAAACAAGAGAAAACAGACTGTGGCGTGGATCTCCTCCTGTATGATGCTGTGTTTGTCAGCGGGTTGTTCTTTTTATTGAGGCTGGGCTGTGGAGTGGGGAAGATTGAAGCTGTGGAAGAGAAAGGAAGGAGTGAAGGATTTGTCAGCGAAGACTTGAGGAATATCGTCAGTAGTGAGAAAGACGCAAGTGATGAGTATTGGATCCGTTGTTTATATCAGCCTTTCTCAAAGTGGGTGCCGCGGCACACTGGGGTGCCCCCTGACTGTGTCAGGGGTGCCGCCAAAAAATGACATAGGCTAAAAAAAATAATTAAAAAAAATCTGAAATATCATATAAAATGTATTTGAATTTACATAAATACATTATTCTTATTTTCAACCCTTTCGCACGTACGATCACACATTCACACATGTGATTAGAACGGTCAGTGCATCACATTCATTCAAATGTAAAATCAAATGTGCTTTCGCGTTGGCTTGCACTTAGCCAGAGACAGGCGCGCTCAGACTTGTCATATATCACAACTTTTCAGTGTTTTCAGCCACATAATGTTTATTTTAGGTTTCATACATATACGTACTAAAAAAACAATACATTTAGAGTTTGTAAAAAACACGATGAAAAATGAAGAGGCAATAATAATCCTTTCCATAGTTTTATTCATATCAGATACACATTGTGTAAGTAACTTTAAAGTTTACTCTATTCTTCTCCCAGTTCACCTGCCACTTACTTTTATGTATTTTGGGAGAAGTGGATGAATTCACGTCTTGTAAATCCAACAGATCCGATTGTCTGAACTGCGCCTGTGGCGGCGATGGCGGCGCCCATCGTGCATACAGCTCAACTAACGCGATCATTTTAAAGGTGTTTAAACGACAAAACACTTCCACTTGTATATATTTGACAATCGGAATATCAGATATTTCAGGCCATATCTAACAAATTTGTGAATATTTTGAATAAAAAAGGAAAAATTACATAAAAGTCTCTCATTGATTGTGGTCACCCCCACCCCCGGCTTGTGTGAGCGCGTATGTGCGCTGCATGCGCGCATGTAGATCTTTCTCCATCTCTCGTTGCGGATTATTTTTTTGTGTGTGTGGGTGTATGTGGGTGTGTGTGCATGCGCATATGGCACGGATGAAAACAAGCACTATATGGAAAAACATTCCTGTTTATCTCTGGTGCATGGAACATGGATCTTTTTCTTGTCGTATTTTATCTGATTTTATTTATTTTTGTTATGTCTGCCACTTTTTATTTTATTTTAACTGCATCCTGCACTTCAGTTTAGTTCTCCTGGTCAGGATTTGTTGTTGGGTTCTTGTATTGTGCGGCCCGCCTCTTACGGTTTTATGGCATTTGTGTCTCTGATTAATTATTTTGTGAATTACTTTGCAAACCTGTGTTTTTAAAGGTGCTATAAAGTTGCTATAAAGTTGTTATTATTATTGTTATTTACAGTTCGTATTATGCTCTGTTCATTACTGTCCTGTCTAAATAAACAGGACATTTGCATTTAAATTTGGGTTGTGCAGTGTTTTTAAATTATATTTTAAACTGGGGTGCCTTGAAATTTTATGCACTTTTGAAAGGTGCCCTGACTGAAAAAAGTTTGAGAAAGGCTGATTTATATGCACTAACACTGAAGTGGTGTGGAGAGTTTGGAAAATGTGTGGCACGAGTGAACTATTACACCGAGTGAATTAATGATCTGTCTCCAACTTCTGTCCTCTCCTTGCCGAATGTGATGATCGCTGCACCGTTCTTCTGCTTTCCCGGAGCGAAGTCAAGCCCTGATCGAGGACGAGATCCGATCTGGTGGGAGAAAAGACCGGTGGGTGAGTGCTGGCCCGAATGCACGGTGTGCGAGTGGAATTGCAGTGCCTGAAGTGACGATTCACACGGTTTGTGCTGTGAAGTGAAATTGGTGTGTGGAGAAGTAATAGAAGTCTGCCGTGCACTCTCCTCCTACAGTCTTCCACCCGCTGTCTCTAACGAAGGGTTTTGATAAAGCAACCGTCCAACTTCCTGCTTTGAGAAGACCCGGCCCCGTTAATGCTGAGTGCTTCATATATCATGTACTGTTGAAACTGTGCTGTGTCTGGTCCAGTGCTCAGCCGAAGTGAGCGTCCCGCTCAAAGCGCCCTTCCCGCCTGGTGGTCTCCACACGCCCTTATTGGAAGCCTTTACCCTGTTCAAAAGGAGAGAAGGTATATCAGTTGAAAAGCTTCACATACTGTTGAACCGTTGAGACCTTGCTGTACTGTTCCAGTGCTCAGCTGAAGTGGAGCGTTCTGCCCAAAGTGTCCTTCCCGCCTGGTGGTCTCCACACGCCCCTATTGGAAGCCTTTACCCTGTTCAAAAGGAGAGAAGGTATATCAGTTGAAAAGCTTCACATACTGTTGAACCGTTGAGACCTTGCTGTACTGTTCCAGTGCTCAGCTGAAGTGGAGCGTTCCGCCCAAAGTGTCCTTCCCGCCTGGTGGTCTCCACACGCCCCTATTGGAAGCCTTTACCCTGTTCAAAAGGAGAGAAGGTATATCAGTTGAATGTTCCATATACTGTTGGACAGTTAAACCTTGCTGTATTGTTCCAGTGGCTCGCTTGCCCCCACATCTGAGTACCTCCCTCCGGAGTAACACCAGTGACTCGCTTCGCCTCCACATCTGCATACTTACCTGGTTCCAGTCTGAATGGGGTTCGTATGACCACGACCTCCCCTCTTGAGTCTCGTAGAGGAGTACTTACCCAGTGACCTACCTGGACGGCGCGGGGATTCCCCCCTGATTCCCCTTCGACGAGCCTCCGGTCCGTCACGATCGTTCCTCCCCTCCTGTCCCAAGAGGTCTAGAGACTCTTGAACTGTCCTGGCGGCAAGAAGAAGATTTTAATTACGACTTATCTAATTTACCAACCTTTTAATATAATAAAAAAAACTGTATTATTTTATTCCCTTGTCTGTCTGGTCCTTGACACGTTCCTCGAGGTGGTTCCCGGGTTTTTCAGGGGTGGGTGCAGTCTGGCTTGGCCCGCCCCGACCTGTGACATATGCCATTTGGATATATGGGAAAGGTAGCCTACTTAATTCATTAAAGATATTATTAAGTTATCTGGTGACCAGTTGACCACGTCTCTACAACGTTTTCCATGGGATAAACTAGTGACGTCTTTTGAGGACGTGCCCACAACGTTTCTGGAACGTTAGTCAAGATTCTAAAAAATTGAACTTTATCACGACGTCCTCACAACGTTCCCTGTGGGATAAACTAGCGACGTCTTTTGAGGACGTGCCCACGACGTTTCTGGAACGTTAGTCAAGATTAAAAAAAATTGAACTTTATCAAGATGTCCTCACAACGTTGTCATAAAGTAACGTCACGCTGACCAAATGACGACTAACTGACGACGTCGTCACAACGTACTGTGTTAGCTGGGTTGCCACAAAATTGAGAAAGTGTAAGATACTACACCTAATCGGCATCGGAATGCATAACCATATGCATATCACTGTGATAAATGCTGATGTAGTGATGACGCCAGAATGGTGATGAAAATCACAGCCGTGTCTTTGATAACATGCCCAGATAATCCTCCATTGAAAGTGATTGTTCTGAATCTGAACGTGAGATTTTGCTCTTGTTAGTGAAGGCACTCGCGTCTGTTGCCGCGGCAGCCCAGTGAACAGCATGATAGCTGACATGGACTCAGAACGCCACTGTATGCACACCACCAACTCCATAATAGGACCAGGGATCGACCGCTACGGACCGTCCGGATCGCCAACTGAATGGAGCGTCAGCATCTGCGAACTCAGACATGAGTAGTTACCGATCTTTTATACCCAAGTATTAGAATGTGATGGGATAGATACAAAGTTGAAGTGACGTGACAATTAAGTCTTCCTGGCAGAACTTATGCTAAAGCTTTCATTATTAAAAAAATGAACACATAGCCTAATTTTCTGCCATATCCAATTTCATAAAATTATCAGCTAGCTAATAACAACAACTTTGTTCTGGGTTCACCTCACTCCAGTCTAAACTAAATTATTTATAGGCTATTTATTTTACTACACATTGTGAACATAAATAAGCTGAAATACTGTTGATAATTAAAAATAATTCTTAATATCCACTCTTGCTAAATTGGGTAAGCACACTTGTGTTCTCATTTCAGATGTGTTCTGAGTAAATGATTAAACTGATTCGTGAGTTCAGTGTTGGACAGATCAGTTGTTCAAACCAGTCGTTAAAATGATTCAGTTCAAAGGAGTCATTAGGTCGCGAATCGGACATTGGCAGACGCGTTGTGTGCGAATCCCATCTGTTAGAACATCGCAAAAGATTTGTCAACACACAGAAAACACTTCATAACTGGATAGGATTTGTTTCCCGTTTATTGAAAGTATGGTTTATGTCAGCTGGTTAGAGAAGATTCTACGTTTTTTGAGCGCAATTCACACCCAGCGGGAATTAAAGGAAAACATCGTCTGATAGCGCCACGTGCAACATGGATTCGGTCTTCCGACCTTTTGATTATGATTAACGTAATATGTGAAACATTAGAAAGCTAAGAATACTTATCTTGAAGACAGAGAGAGTGCGAGCGAGGGAGGAGCTCTCTGATCATTCTCTCTGTCACTCAGTTAACGCAAGAGCAGCAGTCATCTACTACATCATTCATAAATCACAATAACTGATCAAATAAGGCTTTGGCGGGACAAAAATTTGTTTTGGCGGCCGCCAAAAAAGGTTCAATGTAGGAAAAACCCTGTTCTGCCCTTAGGGCAGCGCGATGAACTCTAATAATAACACAGCGATACAAACCTATTGAGAACTTCTGCCCTGAGGGCAGCGCGATGAACACTAATAATAACACAGTGATACGAACCTATTGAGTACTTCTGCCCTGAGGGCAGCGCGATGAACACTAATAATAACACAGTGATACGAACCTATTGAGTACTTCTGCCCTGAGGGCAGCGCGATGAACACTAATAATAACACAGTGATACAAACCTATTGAGTACTTCTGCCCTGAGGGCAGCACGTTAAACACTAATAATAACACAGCGATACAAACCTATTGAGTGCTTCTGCCTTGATATCATCTGAATTGTTGCATATGTCAGCTCCACAGACAGCGAGCAGTTTTGGAAAAGCATTTTTTACTGCAGTGACACGGTAACACTTTACTATAAGGTTGTATTAGTTAACATTAGTTAATGCATTAGTTAACATGAACTAACCGTGAACAACACCTCTGTTCAGCATTAGTTCATCTTTGTTAATGTTAGTTCATAATATCCAGCTGTTCATGGTTTGTTCATGTTAGTTCACAGTGCATTAATGTTAGTAAGATTTTAATAATGCATTAGTAAATGTTGAAATTAAAATGAACAAAGATAAATAAATGCTCTATAAGTGCAGTTCATGACTTCCGGGTTGGAGAGGATGTGGCAAGTCGCATAGCTCAGTCTCTCCGCCGAATTTAATCAAAATATAAACGCTAAACCCAAATACAAAGAAAATACACGCAGTAAAAGATGTCCAAACAGTCAAAGAACTCTGGCTCGGGCAAATCCTCGACAAGTAAGCAATCTAAAATAACAGATTTTGCCTCTCCCGGGAACGTGGCGGCTCAAGCTAGCGCCACTAGGCTAACGAGGGCAGAAACTGATGACGACCGAAAAGACAGCACACTCGAAAGGGTGATTGAGAAGCTGGATGATGTGTGCCGTAGTGTGGAGAGATGACGAGCTGAAATGAGGGCTGAGATTGTCGCTTTCAGGACAGACCTGGGAGGAGTGGAGAGGCGCATCCAGAGCGCAGAGGCCCGCACCAGCGATACGGAAGACGAGCTCCCCGAGTTGAGAAAGCTAAAGGGCTTGAAAGCGGAGGTGGCTCAGATCCGCGAAGAGAACGCTCAGTTGCGTGCTGAAAATGCGACGATAAAAAGAAAGCTCATTGATCTCGAGTCGCGGGGACGCAGAAAGAATCTCAGACTCGTGGGAATTCCGGAGGGAGAGGAACCAGCAGATGTTGAGGGTTTCCTCGAATCGCTGATCCAGGAGCGTGTAGAGGTTCCTCAGGTGACAATAGAACTGGCGCACAGGCTCGGCGCGAGAAGAGGAGACGCGGATCCCCCGCGCGGCTTCATAATGAGATTCCTGAATTTCCGGGACAAGGAACGAGTCATACGCGCCGCCAGGCTTAAGAAAAACATCCAGTACAAGGTGAAGAAGATCTACTTTGCCCAGGATCTACCCTATCCTATTCGTCAGCAACGAGCAGAGTTCCAGCAGGCATGCGAGGAATTCAGAAGGAGGAAACTAAGGCATGGTTTCGATTTCCCCGCTACATTGCTGTTGACATACGAAGGAAAGAAATATATGTTTAAATCGCCATCGGAGGCAGAGAGCCTCCTGAAAAAAATGCAACAAAGCAGCGCAAAGGACTGAACAGATGGACAGAAAGAGATCCGCCAATATAGGGTACGTGAGTTCAGGTCCACTTTATGAAACTTTCTGTTCTGAAGCGGCCCATAAAGAAGCTATATGACCTGTTCTCTCTGTTTTGTGTTCTGGGGCAAATGAGACTCAGAGATGATTATAATACCTTCCTTAACTGGGTAATTATTTGATACAATGCTTCCGAGTTACTGGACACTTATAATTAAACACCCTCGTATTGGCTCTATGATAATACTACTTTCACAGTGTCAACAAATAGGTAAACATATGGGTACCAAATCTGGAGGGTTGCGCTTGAGGAAACTCAATATATTACTAATGAAGGCAGTAGAGCAAAGTGGCTTATCTAAGTTTTCAGGGACTGGATGGTTACCAGAAGTCATGGTATGGAGGGCCCTCATTTAGAGATGGCTCCGCCTCCAAGTTTTGATCCTTTAGTTGATCAGGTTTTGGAATCGTCACACGTTTTTTTGTACAAATCCTTTTTTGTTTTTCTATGTTAAATTGAAGGGTCAAGGGTCAAGCCAAACATCACTTGTCTCTTCATCAGACACATATCCTTCAAGAATGATTTTATGTTCAATATTAAAATAAGAATTAATGATAATCAAGTTATAACCATTTCCTACATTTGATAAATCAGTTCTCTATATTCAAGGAGTGATTTTGGATATTGTAGTGTTTTAGTTGCTGTGTGCTTTTGAATCCACATTCTTTAGGTGCTGCTCTGAGTCTGTGTCAAGACGTGCTGACAGGCAAATGTCCTTGGTGTTTGACACTCCAGGGAGTAAAGAGGGCTCAGCATGTGTTAACTGTATGTCTTACTAAAGTGACCCCTGGGGTAATCTATGTCACAGCTATGGGACTCTTGTGGGGACTCTTTTATGTTCCTCTTTTATATCGTTAGCCTCATAGCATAATTGCCTAAGTCATTTTTTGGCCCAATTGAGATATCTGCCTAACTTTACTGTCCTACCACTGCTGCATCATCCTGCCTTTCTGCCTATGTCCTTAGCCAATCACAACACTTATTAGAATCCAAAAACATTATCTGCCTAAGTCATCTCTTTGACTTAGGCAGTTTTGATACAAACAAAATGGCAGAAAACATGGGAAGACAGATGTCCAGAAGTGATGTATTAGCTCTTCTGTTTGATTCGTTTTCATCTGGTAAGAGTTCATATTTCTTAAATTTTCCAGACACTAAATGTAATTTCAGTCAATCAAAGGGATTATAAACTGTGTATTTAAACTTGACTTTTTTTGCTACAAGATATGATGAAGTAGCTAGCCAACACTAGCAAAATATAACCTCATTTCTGGTCAGAACAAATCTTTACAGTTAAGAAACATCACCATAAAAAGACATTTAGGCAATTTTAGGCAAGTGAAGTAATTTTTCAAGCATTTATTTTTTATTTTAAGGCGAGACACGGCAGGTGAAAACATCGTTTTTTCATGCAGTGGTCAATTTTGAGATTTTGGGCCAGTTTGCTCCCTTAACATGTAAGCTTTCATGTCAAAATAAAAAAAATGTCAACATTACACATTAAGGTGGTTATTTCATTATATTTTGTCACCGTGCGCCTTTAGATTTCTACCCGAAATCATCAAAAGTTATTACTCCATGCATAGCCTCATTGAGCGGCGCATCGTCAAAGATATTCACACTCCACGTGATTACATTGTCATCTTTGAGACTGCACGAATACATCCATCCCCATACAAGGTGACCCAGCTATACCACAATGACTTCATGAAGTTATCTGGGGCCTACGTCACCAATATTCGACCAGGTAAAAAAGTTGGTGACCCCACAGTCCTTGGCCTCCGGGCTTTCCAGTACTTGGCTGATGGTCGAATCCGGTACAAGTTGGATTTTGAGTCTGAATGGGAGGACCTGTCTCAGCGAATCAACATCCCCAAAGAACCATTCCACTGGGTCCCACTCTTTCCTGCCCAACTGCCAATTACTCTCAGGAAATTCAATGACTTGCAGGCAATGAAACCAGTACTACCAAGAGTAGCCCACCAGTACTATGACAACCTCCCTCATCAATAGACAGTGTGAAAATGAGTGTGCACAACACCTGAGTGGAACTTGGTGGGAAAGAAAAACAGTGGTTAAGGTTAAACATTAAGAAACAACTTGGTTAGGGTTGACAAGTTACACATCTTGGTTATATTTAGGAGAATAAAAAAAACTTTGGTTATGTTATGTTTGCACAGCACCTAAGTGGAACTTCGATTAAGGGTGGAAAAGGAAAACAGTGGTTAAGGTTAGACATTAATAAGAAACAACTTGGTTAGGGTTCACAAGTTACACATCTTGGTTATATTTAGGAGAGTAAAACAACTTTTGTTATGTTATGTTTGCATTTTTTATGTAAGAGAAAAAATGCCTAAGTCATGGCATATTCTGCCTAAGTCACTTTTATTGGTTAGGCAATTGATGATGGATCTTTTTCTTTTTGCATACTTGTTCACACATCTGGTTGAATTTACTGTTATAATATCAATAAAAAATAACAATGTGATTTCTAAAAAATTAGTTTTTTCTTGTTTACCAAAAACATTGAAATATGACTTAGGCAATTATGCTATGAGGCTAACGATATGCTTTTCTTACTAAATAGAATAAATTCACTTCTGTACTAAATGTAGTATCAGCATGTTTTGGAGAAGTGCTTTGTTGATAGTTAGTTAAGATGTTCCAAACCTTGAGGGAAACTGCTATTCTGTGGAGCATTGTGTGTGCGTTTCATGATTCTGTGCAGATCCAGTATTGGAGATGGTCCTTTCGGCAGACGATTCTAGACATGGAGGCGTCTTTTCTATGACCTCCGAGGTCACTGTGGACTAATCTGGGCCTGGGCGACATCAAGTCTACGCATTTTTAGTGATATATGCTCCTATCTGTCTACGTGTGGAAAGTTGCTTACATTGCATGTTGTTAGAACCAATCAGAATCATTCCACATGGCAGTAATGACGTGTCTAGACCTTGAAAACAGTATAACTGTTCAGAAAATTGTATGTACGTTAGACGGAGGCGGGGAGACTGTTAGAGGGAGCGTGGCCTACGAACTCCTCTTGAGCTGGCTTCTGCTGATGAAACTGCAAACTATTCTTCAGTAAAATTGTCTTTAATTAATCTGACTCCTGACTCCTGGTCTTCATTTTTCACTACTGGTCCTGGGTCCTAAGCTGTTACCCCAACAAAATGTTGTTGCTATCCTTGTATTAATGTGTTCTGTTTGACCAGAGTGCTTTGCCATGTTGAAGTTTTAATGGTGGAGAATTCAATTCAAGTGAAACAATGGCATTTGATAAGTTACAAGTAGCATCTTTTAATGTTAATGGCATATTAAGCCCAATTAAACGGTCAAGAATTCTAACAAAAATGAGGAAAGAAAAAATATACATAATATTCTTACAAGAAACCCACTTAACCCTTAATCGTCCCTCAAGTAGGGTTTACATTTGAGTCCCTTGGGGTCAGATAGACCCCAAACTTTTACAGAGTGATTGCATAAGGAAATATACATTTTTTTTATTTACTTCTCAACTATACATTTATGCTGTGTTTTTATGTGGGTATTTGGTAGTTTTTTTTTTATCTATTTACTGCACAAATACTTAACTATGTCATAAATTGGCTCATTAAAAAAAAAAAAATTATGAAAAAATCACTTGAATGATGATCTTAAATAAATATAAATAGTTTTTGGACATTGCTCTATGTGTTAGGGATAGAAAACCGCCATCTGTAGGTTTGTGGAAAAACTTTAGGAATTATAGTTAAAGAGAAAGAGTGCAATGACCACATTATCCACTAGAGGTCCATAGGGAAGTTATGCAAAAGTTAAGCTGCCTTTCATCTTTCTTTTATTTGCCCTTTTCCCCTTTTTTTCTCATGATTGTTCCATGTTGCATTTGTGCTCTAGTATTTGTCCTTCATTTATGTATGGAATTTTTTCAGATTTATGCCAGTTTTGTTGATTTTATTTGCCAGTTTCTATAAAAATGCTCTCTGTTGCAGTCACACACGTGTGTGTTTGTGTGTGTGTGTGTGTGCGTGTGTGTATGAGACAGAAAGTTTGTTCCACTTTATGTTTATGCTCTAGGACCAGATCTTGATATAAATGTAGACATTTTCAGATTTATACTGGATTTAGTTGATTTTTTTTTTACAAACAAAGTGAAAAAAAAGCATTTTTTACATTTTCCCATTCATTGCCAAAATCTAAAAAATGCTCCAGACATCTGTGTTTGTGTGTGTGTGTGTGTGTGTGTGTGTGTGTGTGTGTGTGTGTGTGTGTGTGTGTGTGTGTGTGTGTGTGTGTGTGTGTGTGTGTGTGTGTGTGTGTGTGTGAACATGCTTGTTCCATATTGCATTTGTGCTCTAGTATTAGTACTTCATTTATGTATGAAAATCTTTCAGATTTATGCCAGTTTTGTTGATTTTATTTGCCAATTTCAATAAAAATACTCTCTGTTGCAGTCACACACATGTGTGTGTTTGTGTGTGTGTGTACGTGTGTGTGTGTGTATGAGATACTTTCTAATTTGTGTTTATGCTCTAGGACCAGACCTTGATATAAATGTAGAAATTTTCAGATTTATACTGGATTTAGTTAAATTTTTTTGACAAAAAAAGTGAAAAAAAATGTTTCAATGTGGGATCAATCTGACCCAGAGGGACTTAAACGGTAATTTTTTTTACACACCTTTAGAACAACCAAATCAAGCCCAGATTTTTTGTGCATGTTTATATAGATTATTTAGGAAAAGTCACAGAGTCTCATGGCCCTGAGATGAAGGGAACACTTTTTAAAAATGGAGGAAAAGTCCAGTGGGGTCAGGGTTAAATGACTCAGAGCATCAAAAACTAAATAAACTTGGTTATAATAAACTGTACTTTTCCTCGTTCAATGGTAAACATAAGAGGGGAGTTGCCATATTGATCTCAAGTCGAATAACTTTCGAACAGAGCTTTGAATATAAAGATAAAGAGGGCAGATTGGTACTCATTAAAGGTGCTATTAATGGAGAGATGTTTACTCTTCTAAATGTATATGCCCCACCAATGAGTGATTTCATATTCTACACTCATGTTATAGACTTGATTGTAAACCACTCGGAGGGAACTCTTATCTGTGGGGGAGATTGGAATCTTCACCTCCAGCCTACATTGGATGTGTCAAATTCAAAAAACTTAGGAAAAACAATAAATAACCATTTTTGTAAATTAATAAAAAAACATAGGACTGATAGATATCTGGAGAGAGGTAAACCCTAATGCCCGCCAATACACACACTTCTCTAACCCACCTACAATTTATACTAGAATAGATCACTTTTTTGTTTTTAATAAGGACAGATAAAAAATTATGGAGGTGGACATAGGCACAATAAACTTAAGTGACCATGCCCCCATTTACATTACAGTAGAATTGGAGGGAAAACGTAAAAATACTCTTTGGCGGTTTAATGCTAGTCTCTTTAATGACCCTCAGATGAAGAAAAGGCTATCAGATGACGTCAAAATCTATTTAGAGGAAAATGATAATGGGGAAACTTCTCCACCCATCCTCTGGGATGCTGCTAAGGCAGTTTTGAGGGGCAAAATTATCGCTATCACCTCAAACAAGAAGAAACAAAGTCAGAAAAAAATTTACGACCTGCAGGATAAACTAAAACAGTTAGAGATTAATCACGCAAATAATAGAAACCCTCAGTTGCTACAGGAAATTAAAAAGATAAGAGACGAAATTAATGATCTGACTACACAGGAAATAATTAAGAAAATGCTCTTTACCAAACAAAGATATTACGAATCTGGATCAAAATTTTCTAAATTACTAGCTTGGAAACTTAGAAAACAACAAGCTGAAAGAGCAATCTTTAAAATACGAGGCGGTCAGAATAATGTAATTTTAACAAAACAAGACCAAATTCAATCAACATTTGAATCTTTCTATAGAAAGCCATTTTCCAAAAATCTAATAGATAAGGAAGATGAAAAAGATTATTTTCTGGAAACTCTTAATTTGCCTGTCATGACGGAAGAACAAAATAAAAAATTAGGGTCTGAAATTACTGCTCTGGAAATACAGAATGCAATCAAGAGATTAAAAAACAATAAGTCTCCGGGGAGTGACGGGTTTACCTCCGAGTGGTATAAAGAATTGAAAGGAACACTTACCCCCCTGCTTTTAACAACCTTTAATTGGACACTTAAACAAGCACAGACCCCCCCCCAAGTTGGAAAGAAGCCATTATATCTCTAATACCCAAAGAAGGGAAAGATCGACTCGATTGCGCATCATATAGACCAATTTCGATTCTGAATGTGGATTATCGGATATACACCTCAATTATGTCCAAAAGAATGGAACAAATACTTCCAAATTTAATTCATAACGATCAAACAGGGTTTATTAATAATAGACAAACTCAGGACAACATAAGACGATCTTTACATATAATGAGTTCTGTCAGGTCCATTAAGTCAAGAACACACATGACAATAAAAATGATTTAGAAATTTTTATTGAATTGCAATCAGTTTATGAATTCTAAATTAAATTTGTTTTTGGCGGTATGGCTCTGTTCAGGGAGTCCTCTGACCTTTCATGAGCACCATGAAATAGCAGAGAGTCAGAGGACAGCAGCAGCATCAGGGAACGCTTACCAGTTTAGGACTGGGAGAGCTTAACTATTCCCCCTATGAACAGAGCAGCAACGATGACATAAACAAATGCCACGTTATACACGACAGGAGGAGGTGGGGAGGTGGCGGGTTGCAAAGCAGCGAGCAGCTAGTAGTAAGAGCGAACTTGATCTGCTTTAAATAGGCGCCCTGCTTTTAGCGTAGCCATTAGTAACGAGGGGAGTTGAAACAGCTGATGCAAATCAGCTGATGAGACAGTGTTGTTACCAATAGCGTTAGCAGTGTCTTGACTACTTGGCCTGCCAGAACTGACGCTGACGCTCAATTTCTGTCAGGTCCATTAAGTCAAGAACACACATGACAATAAAAATGATTTAGAAATTTTTATTGAATTACAATCAGTTTATGAATTCTAAATTAAATTTGTTTTTGGCGGTATGGCTCTGTTCAGGGAGTCCTCTGACCTTTCATGAGCACCATGAAATAGCAGAGAGTCAGAGGACAGCAGCAGCATCAGGGAACGCTTACCAGTTTAGGACTGGGAGAGCTTAACTATTCCCCCCAAACAAACCATACCTGGCAATCCTCTTGAGAATGACACAAAAGGATGGTGTAGAAAAATGCTTATGAATTTTATGAATGAATTACTAATTGGTGCAATATGGTTCTGTTCGAATGAGTTTCCTGACCATTCATGAGACCATGAATTAGCAGTGAGTCAGGGGACAGCAGCAGCATTAGATGAGTCTCCTGACCTTTCATGAGCACCATGAAATAGCAGAGAGTCAGGGGACAGAAGCAGCATTAGATGAGTCTCCTGACCTTTCATGAGCACCATGAAATAGCAGAGAGTCAGGGGACAAAAGCAGCATTAGTGGACGCTCACGTGAATTAGGACTAGGGGAGCTTAACTATTCCCCCCAAGCAAACCACACCTGGCAATCCTCTTGAGAATAAAACAAGAGGATGGAATTAGACAATTAAAATTCTTAGACGTCTTATGACTAAATTATGAATTAGTGCAATATGGTTTTGTTCAGATGAGTCTCCTGACCTTTCATGAGCACCATGAAATAGCATTGAGTCAGGGGACAGCAGCAGCGTTAGTGGACGCTCATATGAATTAGGACTAGGGGAGCTGAACTACCCCCCCCCCCCCCAAACCAATGCAGGCAATCCCCCCTGGCTCTTTCAGCTAATTGAAGAGACAGCAGAGGATAAAAAGCAATTTAATCTAGCACGAGGATGTAGCTACAGTTATTGATACGAGTAAGTAAATAGTAAATAGGTGATATGGCTCTATTCTAAATTCCCCTTCATTATCATGGGGAGCTCCACGAAATCCAAAACAGGGAACAGCAGCAGCTTGTAGGGGCAATCATCCTATTTTATAGACTGGAGAGTAGCATAAATCCCCCCAATAGACCATAACCAGGCAATCCTCCCAGGCTCTTCCTTCTAAATCGAAGAGCCACGGAGGATCCAAAAGAGTGTTTCGAGAGAAGGCAATCGAACTGAATTTAATTGTAAAGATCCAATCGATCTACGTGAAGCTAGCATGATGAATGTAACCAGCTAATTGATATAAGTAATTTATATACGTCGACAGCTACTGAAGCTATAATATTAAATTTCCCATGCAACGATCAGAGAGCAGCACTCATAGCTTTTCTAATGGATGGCTCGAGCATCGGGCCAGATAAAACGTTCATAAGCAGATGAAGACAATCGCATGAATGGCCTTCAAATGTAGAGACAAGAGTGGAGGAAGCTGCAGTTGTAGCAGCCATAATGCACAGAGAATGAGCTGTATAACGCCCTGAGGGAAGCTTGCGGTATGCATAGCGGCGGAGACAGGAGGCAAGCCAGGCTCTGGACACGAGCTTTCCGCACTCCAAGGCAAATAATGGATCCTGCTGACCAGCTTGTGGATGACTCCTCAGGTAGGCTAACATAGATGACATAAAAGCAGAGTCAGATTCAGAGATAAAACGCCATTCATCCCCTTTCCTATCAGTTTAGTGTGCTTAGAATTATGCTGAAGTGCTAGGAACAAATTGATACATAAGAAATGTGAGGTCATGTGACCGCAAGTAAAACGTATCTTAGCAATATATCAGGATAAGGCCCAAAACACCTCTATCAGCTTTAATAATATCAAATTCCCATAGTGCCTATAGCTTTAAGAAAATCATATTCCCAATAGTGCCTATAGCTTTAAGAAAACGCATATTTCCACATTTCCAATAGCGACTTTAGCTTGAAGAAAGATTTCCTGAAAGAATCTTTAAACAATTCTGAAAAGTAACTCTAAAGTTCGTTATAACTTAAGAACAAGTGTGTTTCTAATAGCACCTACAGCTTTTAAAACAAGCATGTTTCCAAACTCTACTATAGCTATATCGCTTTAAGCCAAGCATGCATCAGACACTATAGCTTTAACAACAAGCGATTTCCAATATTTATTATAGCTTTAAACAAGCATGTTCCCGATATCAACTATTAATTAAACGACAAGCACTTCCAATATTAATTATAGCTTTAAAAACGAGCACTTCCAATATTAGTTATAGCTTTAATATTGATTATAGTTTTAAGAACACGCGATTTTCAATATTACTATAGCTTTAAGAACAAGCCTTTCACTTTTAATTAGAACTTAAGAACTAGCACTTCCAATAGTAGCTATAGCTTTAAGAACCAGCGCTTCCAATATTAATTATAGCTTTAATAACAAGCACTTTCGATATTAGCTATAGCTTTAAGAACAAGCATTTCCAATATAAATTATAGTTTTAAGAACGAGCATTTCCGATATTAGCTATAGCTTCAAGAACCAGCGTGTCCAATATTAATTATAGCTTTAAGAACAAGCATTTCAATATTAGCTAAAGCTTTGAGAACAAGCATTTCAATATTAGCTAAAGCTTTGATAACAAGCATTTCAATATTAGCTAAAGCTTTGAGAACAAACATTTCAATATTAGCTAAAGCTTTGAGAACAAGCATTTCAATATTAGCTAAAGCTTTGAGAACAAGCATTTCAATATTAGCTAAAGCTTTGAGAACAAGCATTTCAATATTAGCTAAAGCTTTGAGAACAAGCATTTCAGTATTAGCTATAGCTTTAAGAACAAGCATTTCCAATTTAGCTTTTTAATACAACACTTCCAATATTAATTATAGCTTTAATAACGAGCACTTCAGATCTCAACTATAGCTTAAGACAATATCCAATAGCAACTTTAGCTTAAAACAAGTTACACATTTACAAATACCACTATAGAGATAAAAACAATATCCATAAGCCTAGCATTTACTGAAAACGACTAGCTTAAGCAATGCAGATACCATTGTCAATTACGTTGCCAATTACCTGATAATTTTTAACAGGGTTTTAAAACGAAGTTAGCTTCATGAAGACACAGAGATGAATGAGAGTGAAAATTGCCAGCTGAGACATATGCTTGATATACTTACCTTGTGGAGTGCAGATTTCTCTGAAATTGTTCTTGAGTCAGTCACATTAAGTTTTAAATATAACTTCAGAGAGTCCATGAAAATAATGCAGCGATGCAAACTCCAAATTAGACAGTTTATGAACCATGCGACAAAATCGCAAGTTCAAGTTTACAACCTGAATGAATGTGAGGTGAACCGTGTGGGGGTGAATTGCTCGCTATATTTCGCACTGCACAAATCCTTGTGATATGATTCTGTTTTGCCTGCCGAATTCAACATTTAATTAGCTACTGACAAATCTTGTATTAAAGCAAAACATGCATTTAGGCAGTGAGTGATTTTAACTAATAATACCTCGCTGACGGCCACCTCTCAGGATCACGTCCGTGACGATTGGCCGCCGCCCATCGCTGCTAAACACACTGCAAATGGAACACGTATCCCAGAGCCCGAGACACAGAACCCAGTGAAACGTTTGCCAAATTATATAATTACAGGCTCATCAATCGGGGTTGCTTTCGTTGAGAAAATAGCTTGTAATGTTAGAACTTGAACCGGCACACTCGGATAAGCTGGAGAAAAAAAAATCATTCTTACGAGACAGCATTTAGTCTAGAAATAAGCTGACGAAAGTATCCAACACATGGTCATAATTGTTGCTGCTCCCATAGTTATAGTATATGTCCTGATATAATTCTGCTGAAAATGCAGCTGCTGGCGTTTGTATGTAATATTGAATACATTATTTGCAAAAATAATGCTCACATTGCATGATTGAATCATTAGCCAACACATACTTATCTCACTCAATAGAACACAGAGTGAAAGGCAATGCACTTTAAAAGAGCCTTGTGTATGTTCGATGATTTGTTAAAGCAGACCGCACAAAATGCATAGTGATAAGCAAAGGAAAACCAATAAATTCTTATCCTGGTTGCAAAGCAGCGAGCAGCTAGTAGTAAGAGCGAACTTGATCTGCTTTAAATAGGCGCCCTGCTTTTAGCGTAGCCATTAGTAACGAGGGGAGTTGAAACAGCTGATGCAAATCAGCTGATGAGACAGTGTTGTTACCAATAGCGTTAGCAGCGTCTTGACTACTTGGCCTGCCAGAACTGACGCTGACGCTCAATTTATATACAAAAACACCAAAATGAAGCTGTCATAATTAGTTTGGACGCTGAGAAGGCCTTTGACTCTGTTAACTGGCCCTATTTATTAGTTCTTAAAAATTTTCAAATGGATGACCAAATAATTAGAAATATTGGGGCTCTCTACGATGGTCCAACATCAAGAATCAAAATTAACGGCCATTTGACAGATCCAGTGATTCTGGAAAGAGGGGTGAGGCAGGGCTGTGCCTGGTCCCCCCTTCTGTTTGCCTTATACTTAGAACCAATCCCAATCTAATATTAGACAATCAAACATTATCCATGGTGTTACAATTGATGGGATCGAACATAAAATGGCATTCTACGCAGATGATGTCCTATTGTTCTTGACTAAACCAGAAATCTCTATACCTAATGTGATGCATTTCCTCAATGATATTGGTCCAATGTCTGGATACAAATTGAATATACAGAAGACCGAAATTCTTTCCTACTGGAGACCGCCGTTGAGTTTTAGAAAGACTTACCCATTTAATTGGCAAACAGAATCTCTCAAATATCTAGATGTAATTCTTCATAAAGACTTATCAACAATTCTAAAGAAAAATTATATCCCTATTTTCTCCAATATAAAGAAAGACCTTGAAAAATGGAATCTTATTCCATACTTAAGTCTAAGTCAAAGGATTGAAACTATTAAAATGAACGTTTTGCCCAGATTCCTTTACTTGTTCCAGACTCTCCCAGTTTCCATCCCCAATCGTATATTCGATGAGGGCAATAAAACAATTTCAAGATATGTATGGCAAGGTAAAAAACCTTGTATCCGATTTAAAACTCTACAACTTTCAAAAGAAAAAGGTGGATGGGGTTTACCTTGTCTGAAAGATTACTTTATCTCAGCCCAACTCAGAGCATTGCTGTACTGGATTGATTCAAAATATGAAGCTCAATGGAAAAATATTGAATGTAGTGTTCTGTCTGAGGTTCCTGTTCAGGCCTTATTGGCAGATGATAAACGGCTGAATCATTTGGATGAAGTTGAGAATCCCTGGGTAAAATCGGTCCTTACAACCTGGAAAGAGCTGATCAAAACATACAAACTAAACAAAGATGTTAAAATTTTAAGCTGGTTGGCTTATGACCAAGGTTTTGTACCAAATAGAACCGACCTGAGATTTAGGGTCTGGGTTGCCAAGGGTATAAAGACTTTTTATCAAATTGTGAAAGAAAACCAAATGAAAAGCTTTGATGCTCTGAGGGAATCCTTTGGCTTGGAAAAACAGGACTTTTATAGGTATTTACAGACAAGGAGTTATTATAACCAAGAAATTAAACAAAATAATGACCATTATAACCCTCTGATCGAAATCTTTATTAAGGCATATAAATCAGAACTTTCAGCGGGAATAATATCAAAGATATATAAGTGTCTTAACAATTTGGCAAACTATTCGACTCAATTTATTAAAAATAAATGGGAAAGAGAAGGCAATTTCACCTTGACTGATGAAGAATGGAAGAATATATGTACAACACAATGGAGAACCACAAAATCACATGTCTGGAAAGAATTTTGTTGGAAAAATGAATCTCGTTTTTTCATAACACCTTGTCAAAGTGCTAATTTTTCACAGGGAAATGCTGATTGTTGGAGAAATTGTGGTTGTCAGAAGGCGCACCATTACCATATGTTCTTATACTGAGCTACATTTGTCTTAATTTCCTTTTGATGCTTTGTTTTCTCTCTCTAGTCATGTTTTGTTTTGTTTTGTTTTGTTTTAAATAATATATATATTTTTTTTAAATCTAAACAAATTAAAAAATAAGTGCAGTTCATTATTAGTTCATGTTAACAAATGTAGTTAACTAATGTATACCTTATTAGTGTTACCAGTGACACCATGAGCAGCTTTGATGTGGTCGAGCGATGAAGCAGTCAAATTAAAATGCATGTGATAGGACATTTAGACCAGTGTTTCCCAACCTTTTTTCAGTCATGGCACCCTTTGAAAATGTTCTCCATTTTGTGGCACCCCCTCGCATACAGTTTGCTCACAGTTCAGTTTGTATCACGGTTTTAGGTTCACGGTTTCAGTACGGTTCAGTATTTCCTATGTTCAGGGAAAAAAGGACTACTGTCAAATAAAAATAAGGAAAATAATAAGGCAAGGCAAGGCAAGGCAAGGCAAGTTTATTTATATAGCACATTTCATACACAGTGGCAATTCAAAGTGCTTTACACAGAAATGAAGTTAAAATAGTCATAAGTGAAAAAAATAAAAATATATATAGTATAACAGTTATAATAGGAATTAAAAGAAAATAAAAATAAAGATGAAATCCCCTATCTGGGGTGGAAGAAAATGGAGAGTCAGGTTTACTTTAAAAATATTTGTCAGGTAACTGTGCGTTTAGACAGTACCCTTACAGACAAATCTTCTTGGCCTAACTTGAGGGCGTTCTCTAGATGTTTTATCTGCCAGAGCAGATCTAAACAGGTCTGTTGGAGCACATCTGATCTGTTCAGGAAGCTGGTTCCAGCTACGGCTGGCATAATAGCTAAACGCAGACTCTCCTTGCTTTGAGTGAACCCTTGTTATTTCTAATTGACTTGATCCTGATGATCTGAGTGATCTGTTGGGTTTGTATTTAATCAGCATATCTGCAATGTATTGAGGTCCTAGGTCATTGAGTGACTTATATACAAGTAATAGTACTTTAAAATCGATCCTAAATGTAGCTGGAAGCCAGTGTAAAGATCTGAGGACTGGTGTGATATGGTCATATGTTCTGGTTCTGCTCAGAATCCTGGCAGCAGCGTTCTGTATGAGCTGCAGCTTTCTAATGATCTTTTTGGGAAGGCCAGTGAGAAGACCATTACAATAGTCCACCCTGCTGGTGATAAAAGCATGAACGAGCTTCTCTAAGTCTTGCCTGGAAATAAAGCTTCTAATTCTTGCAATATTTTTCAGATGATAGTAAGCTGATTTAGTTATTGCTTTGACATGACTACTGAAACTCAGGTCTGACTCCAAAATCACACCAAGATTCCTGACTTGATTTTTTGATTTTAGACCTTTAGCCTCAAGATATGCGTTCACCTTGAGAATTTCATCTTTGTTTCCAAATGTAGTGATTTCAGTTTTGTCTTTGTTTATCTGAAGAAAGTTTTGGCACATCCAACTGTTAACTTCATCAATGCATTTACATAGAGAGTCAATGGGGCTGTAGTCATTAGGTGATAGGGCTAAGTCGATCTGGGTGTCGTCAGCATAGCTGTGGTAAGCCATTTTGTTATTTTTCATTATTTGGCTCAGTGGCAGCATGTACAGGTTGAATAGGAGTGGTGCAAGAATTGACCCTTGTGGGACTCCGCATGTCATGGATGTCCACTCAGACTTATGGTCACCTATACTCACATAATAACCTCTCCCTTCTAAGTATGACCTGAACCATTTGAGGACCATTCCAGAAAGCCCAACCCAATTTTCTAGCCTGTCAAGAAGTATTTTGTGGTCAACAGTGTCGAATGCAGCACTGAGGTCGAGTAGTACCAGAATTGATGTTTTGCCTGTATCTGTATTGAGGCGAATATCATTTATAATCTTTATGAGCGCTGTCTCTGTGCTGTGATGCGGTCGGAAACCAGATTGAAAATTGTCAAAGTATCCGTTTGAGTTCAAGAATTTGTTCAGCTGACTGAAAACAACTTTTTCAATGATCTTGCCTATGAAGGGGAGATTTGAGATTGGTCTGTAGTTGCTCAGTATGGAGTTATCCAGATTTCTCTTTTTAAGGAGAGGCTTTACTACTGCAGTTTTAAGGGAGTTTGGAAAAGTCCCAGAAAGAAGTGAGGCGTTTACCACTTCTAGGAGATCGACTTCTAAACAGTTAAACACACTTTTGAAAAAAGAAGTGGGGAGAGTGTCAAGAGCACAGGTTGATGTTTTCAGGTGCTGTACCATTTCTTCTAAAATTTTTACCATCAATTGCTTTGAAATCAGTCATAATAACTTTCTGAGGTTGTGGTCTCATCTGACTCACCTCAGAGCAACTCAACGATGTGCTGATCGCATTTCTGATATTAATGATTTTCTCGGAGAAGAAGGAAGCAAACTCACTGCATTTGCTGTCTGACAGAGGTGGACAAAGTACACAACTCCATTACTTGAGTAAAAGTAAAAGTACTGCTGGTCAAATATTACTCCGTTACAAGTGAAAGTTGTAAAAAACGATTTTTACTTAAGTAAAAGTACAGAAGTATTTGTTTATAAAAGTACTTAAGTATCAAAAGTAAATGTCCTTTTTTTATGTCAATGCATTATTGTATTATTGTTGTATGAATGCACTCTATGCCATCATGGTGGTTTAAGCCAGTCAGTGATGCTCCATCCGACATGCTAGCATACGACTACCTTAAACTCATTTAAATACTTGTACAAAAGTTACAAAGCTCTTTACTAAGCTGCTGTCACATTAAGGCAGAATTCACAAATCCTATACACTGATACACATCCGAAATTCCCCCAACTGTTTACGTTCACTTAAAGGGATCCCCAGGTGTTAAGACTTGTATGGCTTAATATAACAAATGATGTCTCTTACTGAAATATGTAGTAGAAAACCCATGAAAGATTCACATTATTTAAAAAATCCATTATACATTTGGACAATTAAGCCAGTCAGTAATGCTGGGAAGCTTCAGATGACCCTACAAAAGTGATTCTTGATAGGCTGTTTGCAAAAAAAAAAAAAAACTTTTAAAGAAGAAAAAAAATCATCCACTGTCTTGCACAGCTGCTACAGAAACGACTTTCACCTTCGAGGACCTTGATAGAAATGTAGTGGAGTAAAAAGTATGATATTTGTCTTTCAAATGTAGTGAAGTTAAAGTAAAAGTATCCCTAAAAAATAATACTTCAGTAAAGTACAGATACTCAAAAAGTGTACTTAAGTACAGTACTCAAGTAAATGTACTTTGTTACTGTCCACCTCTGCTGTCTGAGAGCATTTCACTGGGAATGTGACTCGGGGGGTTTGTTAGTCTCTCAACAGTAGCAAAAAGAGTGCGTGTGTTGTTTATGTTTCTGTTTATAATATTTGAAAAGAAGGTCTGTCTAGCTTTGCCTAGTTCCACATTGAAAGAACGAAGACTGTTTTTATAGATGTTGTAATGGACTACAAGTTTAGTCTTTCGCCACATGCGTTCATATTTCCTGCATTGTCTTTTCATTAATTGCACTGCTGTTGAGTTTCTCCAAGGTGCTTTTTGTGTGCCACTCTTTTTTCTGACTTTCACAGGAGCAATATCATCAATTACACTCTTAACTTTTGAGTTAAAAGAGTCAAGGAGAAAATCAACAGAGTCTGCAGATATGCTTGGTGTTAGAGATATAGCCTTCATAAACAGCACACTAGTGTTGTCATTTAAGCATCTCTTTTTGACAGAGACAGATCTAGTTTCAATGGCAGGAGAGATTGATATATCAAAGAAAATACAGAAATTATCAGACAGTGCCACATCCTTAATAACTATCGATGAAATTTTTAGCCCCTTACTGATAAGTAAATCTAGAGTGTGTCCACGATCATAAGTGGGTCCGTGTACATGTGTTAAGAACAGTCATGAGATCTTTTGTTGTACTGGATTCAGCATTGTCAATGTGAATGTTAAAATCCCCAGCAATAGCAAAACAGTCATACTCAGATGAGATTGCTGATAACAGCTCTGTAAAGTCATCAATAAAGGCCGGAGAATATTTCGGAGGCCTATAAATAATGAAAAGCAGGATGCGTGGTGCACCTTTTAGCACAATGCCCAGATATTCTAGAGACAAATAATCACCAAATGATACTTGCTTACATTGATAAACATCTTTAAATAGAGCAGCGACCCCCCCACCCCTTCTGACTGGTCTGCAGACACTCATAAAAGTAAAGTTAGGAGGGGCTGTTTCATTGAGGACTGTTGCACTGCAGCTGTCTTCTAGCCACGTTTCATTTAGAAGCAAAAAATCTAGGTTGTTTGTGGATATTAAGTCGTTGACTAGAAATGATTTGTTTTTAAGTGAACGGATGTTTAAAAGTGCTAACTTAACAGTATTAATTTAAAATTTTTCCCCCACAGTAATCTTAGTTTGACAAGTAACAGGCAGCAGATTAGATGGGTTTGCCATACGGCCTGAGAAAGCCTTGGACTTTCTATCACGTAACAGAACAGAAATAGAAACAGAAACAGGCACATTGGATTCACGCTTGTTTTGTAAACATTTGATAAGATTGCTGCTGACGTTGCGAGGACCCAGAACACGTCACTGAGAGCTGGTATCAGTTGTTTTTGGTGCAGATGGAGGAGGGTGTGTGCCATGGCGTTGTGACCGAAGAAATCTCACAGGAGGAGGGGCAGAGCGAGCTGGGCCCACAGTCTTTGGTGGTTGTGGGGCTCGACGCTCTTTGGTTGATATCTGGGGGCTCGCAGCGATCGAGTGTGATTGTCTGTTTCCAGTATAAACAAAATCCATTTTCTCTGTGAAGCTCAGAGGCGGGGATGCTGCAGAGCGGAATAACATGTCTGGTGAGGGGGGCTGTTTCTCTGGTGTTACCGTAAGCTGCAATATGTTATCGTCCGGTTCAAGGAGTGACATTTCTTCCAGCTTATTGCTTATACCACATATAAGTTTCAAAAGTTCACCAGTCTCACCCCTGATGGTCCCCATTTTTACCAGTGCCTCCACAGTATGGGCTGAGATGTTACTGTTTAGTGCCTCGATCTGTGTCACTTGGGGCAGTTCTAATCCGTCACAGTCTGTCTGTGATGAGCTCTCAGGGCGGGGCTCAGCTGGGAGTATGTCCATGAGAAGTGGTTGTTGTGGCTGCGTGGTGTTATCATTGTCCTTGTGGGGTGTATCAACCGCATGTCCATTCAGATGCTGAAATGAAGTCCTGTGATCGTACATATTCTTTACTGGTGTGTGTGTGCCATTCAGGTTGAGTGGGTTAGCACACACAGCTGAAGGATGTTGAAGGAAAAAAATAAATATTGTCCTTTAGCACTCTTGCACCGAGTTTGTTTGGGTGGAGGCTATTTGATGTAAACAGTTGTCTCTGACTCCAGAAGAGATTCAAATTGTCGATAAAGTTCACTCCCTTCATGTTGCAGGTATTTTGCAGCCATGTATTAAGCCCAAGTAGCTGTGAGAACCTATTTGTTCCTCTTGCTGGAAGTGGTCCACTGATGAACGGCTGAACTTTCAGTTTTCTAAGTGTTTCAAAAAGTTCATTGAAATCCCTCTTTAGGAGTTTTGACTCCTCTCTTTGAATATCGTTCTTTCCCACATGAATGATAAGTCTATTTGCAGTCTTATGTTTCATCAGAATGTTCTTAAGTTCCCTGTTTACATCAGAAACTGTTGCTTGTGGAAGGCAGCATGTGGTATTATCCCTGCTGCTAATGTTTCTGATTGTGGAGTCCCCCACTATCAGAGTCCTGGGCTCGGCTGCGCTCTGAGCTGAGGGCCGCTGTCTGCTTGACCTTGAGCGCCTGTTAGCATTAGTGTTAGCTGCGGGCTGATTCAATCTGTTGTCGGTCACATTTATCACGTTTGGGGATTCCTCACCCACATTCATTAGCACTTCAAATCTGTTTTCATGATGCATATTTGGTGGTAGAAAACGAGATTTTGCAATCCTTGTGTCTGGGGTAGAGCATGCTACTGCGGCAATATGTGATGCTCGTGACAATCTGATGTCTCGAGTGCCTTTTGGTCTTGCTCCCTGTTTGTTCCATCGATTAGTGTCTTGATCAGTTACTTGTTTCTCTGCCTGTTGAGTAGCACTACATTTATGGGACTCACCGGCAGTGTGCAGAGGGCGATCATGATGAAGCTCTGCTGTGTGATTCGTCTGGTTGGATGGTTCCGTAAATTTGTTTCAAGAACTGCAATCCTTTGTAAATGTCTGTGGCAGTTTGTGCAGCAAGTAGATTCTAGAAGAGGCATTTTCTTATCCTTTTGAATGTAGGCAACTGTGTTTTCCCTTCTCCGGAATGTAAGCTGGAGGAAGTGGGAGGCTGGTCGGTTGAAATATTCCGCTTTTTGTTTAGGAATTCAGTCACCAGAGTTTCTAATTTTATCATTGGAGTCAAGCTTTGTCGTTTGAGCACTGTGCTGATTTGCTGAAGTTGTAAAATATAGAAGCGATAGAGCAAAGCGCGGAGCAGTAAGCAAGAGCGCCTGAACAGTAGCGAAGCAGGAAGTGTTATTTTACAAATAATTATACAAATAATTATATATAATATATAATTATATATTTTACAAATAATTATACAAATAAATATTATATACAATTGTAATAAATAATAAGAACAAATAATTTAAATACAAGCAGCAGCACAAATAAATACTATTGAGCAAAGAGACTAATAAAATAAACTATGCTTTTCATGTTTTTCAGGTAGGCCTACATCTAACATTAGTTTTCAGGTACAGAAATTGATCAAATGTAAAATAACAGCATATTTGACTGTATAAATTAAAGATTAATCCTATTAAAGGGTAACTAAACCCTAAACCAACTTTTTTTAGTTAATGATCTGTAATACTGGGGCTTTATTAATGCTGTTCATTGATTCGAGTAAATGTTTTGACATTGGAATATAAAGGGCCCTATTCTAACGATCTGAAACGCAAGTGTCAAAGCGCGAAGCGCAAGTAACTTTGTGGGCGGGTCTCTGCGCTGTTGCTATTTTCCCGGCGGGATAAATGGCTCTTGCGCCCGGCGCAAATCTAAAATGGGTTGGTCTGAAGTAGCTTCATTATTCATAGGTGTGGTTTGGGCGTAACGTGAATAAACCAATCAGAGCGTCATCCAACATTCCCTTTAAAAGCAGGTGCGCAAGTTCCATTATGGATTGCTATTATTATGACGTATTTACCAGGCGCACGCCAGGAGCGGTTCACAGCCGAGGAGACTGATGTTCTTGTAAGAGCAGTGAAAGACAGAGAAGTGAAGTTGTAATGTTGTACATTATGGTAAAGGTGATTTTACAGTCTTTTTTTTTCAGTCTTTCAGTTTTTTCAATTTTTCAGTCGATTTTTTTTCCTGGTTCTTGACAGACAAAAGAATTTGTCAGATGTCCTTATATACATATATGTCTTGCCACTATTGGGCAAACAGGTCTTATACTTAATTATCACAATTAGCCTGAATAATTTGTAAGCTAGATTTATGCCTATTTTTTCACATCACATCTGCAAAAATAACTGTTGCATCTGTGTAGATTACATGAGCAAAGTGTATGCGCGTTGTGCACGCTATACATTATGGTCAAGCATGCGCCCATAAAATAGCATAATGAACAACGCGCAACGCGCCACTGACTTTAGACTAGGTTTTTTCTGGTCAGTGGCGCAATTGTTTAATGGAACAGCAAAATAGCACGAGGGATTGTTTGCGCCGGAACACGCCTCCTTTTTTGCGCTGAACCGCCCAGGGAGCGCAAGTTCATTCACTAGTTTAGCGACGTGCTTCTGTGGAGGGAAAAGCGCGCTGTGCGCGGGTGCAAAATAGGAATGACACATGCGTCGGTGTACAAAGTCAATTGCGCTGGGTGCAAGATAGGGCCCAAAGTGTTTTAATTCTATAAAATATGGTGTAAAACCGCCAAAGTGCTGCCCTCTTAAGGTTGAACGGTGGCTACTGCAGTTGAATTTTCCTATTGGACGTTGTGGTACATCGTGACGTAGGATGGTACCTCCAACGGCTCACTATCCGCGCCCCTAGCACGAGCTCACCACGCCCTCAGAAATGTTTTCCCCAATCACATGATGAGAACGGCTTCCCTCCAGTATGAACTGTCATATTACATGAAGTAGAAACATTATGAATGAAACTGACTTGACACTTGCTTTAACATTGTATTGAAGAAAATACGGTTAAATAATGCAGTTGTCAGTACACGTCAGGCTTTTCTTGCGATATTATTGCCGCCCGCCATGTGTACAGATAATTTTCATACATGAGACGCGCTTTCAAACCCTGACACGCAAGTGGTTGCCGCGGACGCAGATAGATTAGGTCAGTTCTCTTGCGCTGCTGCTGCTTCACTGGCATCGTCTGCATCGGGAGTTAACGCAGTTTGAGCCAGCGGCTCGCATTGATAAGGCTCCGGGTTTGTGTCTACAGACAATCCACCCTCCTCCACTTCAGGTGAAGGTAGGAGAAATGACCGCTCTGTTGCAAAGCTGGCGTCACTCCAGTCATTCTCCATCTCTGCGACTCGCGAGTCAGACAGCTGTCAATCAACCCGTCACTGCGGGTCTCAGGTGCACGCCCTCCGCTCAGCCCCGCCCTCGGTTTGTCCCCTCTGTCTCCGCTGGGCTCTGCCCACTTTTCCAGTATTTTTCAAAATTTGCCAGTGGGTGGATTTAAGCTCTGAGCAGGGGTTTAGTTACCCTTTAAATTTACAAAAGCTATTCAATCAAGAGCAGTGAGTGATGTCCTTTTCTTTTGTTGTTTGACATTAAACAGTCAGCAGTAAAGGCTACTGCCTCTTTAAAGGTCCCATGGCAATGAAAGAGTTTTTCAACATTAATATGAGTTCCCCTAGCCTGAATATTGTCCCCAAGTGGCTAGAAATTTTGATTGGTGTAAAACCGAGTTCTGGGTGTCTTTCTCTGCCTTTGACAGAACGGTGTTTACTATCTTGTGAGTCAGTGTTTTTGTACGTCCTCATCGCGTCTATCTGTTCTAAAATATGCATATAGTAGTGAGTTTCTGCTCAACATCGGCAGACTCACCTTTCTTTAGAGATAAACCTCACACACGCCGAAGCTTGGGCTGCACTGGCCGGTCGGCCTTCAACATCACCGACCCCCTGTACTGCATCTGGCCAACAGCTGAGGCACCAAACGCGGCGCGAGATTAAGCAGAAGGGGTAAGCGTGATCGTATCCGGGCTAACCAGCCTAGACCCACAATAAACTGGATTACATTCGATTACTGCTGTTGTGTCTTTGTTTGCGCTGTGTACTCAATGCGCGTCACTGACGCTTTTCATATGATAGGAAAATATCTAAAAATAATGCTATAATCAACACTTACTCGTAACTCGTTCATATTGACAGCTGTAATGGTACATTACATGTGTTACAAAGTTGGTAGAATAATGATGAAGACGGACTCGGCATGACTGGGACTCGTGTTTATTCAGAACTCTCAGATACAAACAAAATAAACTCGCGCTGCCAGCGCTCTCACAACTCAGTAGTTACTATAAATAACTTTGTTAGCAATCGCTCCGTCTCCGTGATGTCCGGTTCGCGAACGAATCTTTCTTTTGAACCGGTTCTTTTTAGTGAACTGAACCAGTTCACCAAATCGGACTGAATCGTTCTAAACGGTTCGCGTCTCCAGTCAGCGCTGATCCATAATTTACTAGAGTTACTAACTTTCTGACATGAGTGACAGTCCCTCCGACTAGAAATAAACAAATAACCTGAAGTATATGCTAGTAACTACAACAGTTCACTGATCTGAGACTGACAGAACTGATGAGAAGTGAACTCAGGTCCATCTGTCTCTCTGGCAGGTGGCAGCAGGCTCGTGCCTGGTAGACCTCGTTAAACCACGCCCCCTCCGCTACAAGATCTGATACTCATTCAAATGCAAAGATGTCAGCCAATCACAACAGTGGGCGTTTTTACTGAAGTCTCACAGCAGACACGCCTCTTGAAATAGGGCATTCAGCCAGAGGACAAACATCAGTATAGAAAAAATGCCTTTTATTTCTAAATTATGACATTTTATGATGTAAAAATCATACTAACAATATAAGTACACCTCAGGAAACATAAAATAATAGAAAAATGCCATGCCATGGGACCTTTAAGACCTAATGCTCGGATATGCGTCGTCTTTCTCGACTGTATAAAGTTTACTTAAGGCATATACAGACTATGTCTGCTGGAATACTCATCAAGATGGACATGTTGACATACTTAGTTAACTAATGTAGTTAACTAATGTATACCTTATTAAGTGTTACCAGTGACACCATAAGCAGCTTTGATGTGGTCGAGCGATGAAGCAGTCAAATTAAATTGCATGTGATAGGACATTTAGACAATGATTATTAGCTCTGTGCATTTCTAATGTTTCTAATTTCTAATTATCTTAGTAAATGTTGGAGGAGTTTGAATTTTAACAAAATAGAAAGTAAATCCACTTACCTTGTTATGAAAGCATTCTCTCCAGATCGCCCATAATGGCTCAGTCTGGGGGATTCCCTCCACACATACAAAGCTCTTGGCCCGCCTCTGCTTCAATTTCATTGGTTGAATCTGTAAACCAATCATTTTCCTTTCTGCCCTCAGAAAATGTTTGAGTAAGTAAAACTCCCATCTGCGTGCAAAACAGGAGTCTGTCTGACCATAGCACAACCGGTTTCTCACAGTCAAATCTGATTAAGCCTTTTCTCACCAGTACTGCCCTTGTGCATGTAGAAACAGTGCAGTATTACCAGAGTGCCTTTCATTGTCATTGCCAAAATATATGTATTTGCCAGAAATTACAGCTACAACATTAGGTAGCAGGAACATTTTATCTGTGGTATTACTTAAAGGAGTTTTAAAGGCAAATAAATTACAGAAAAAGTCTGTAAACCATATAAAAAGAAATCAGAAGATACTGCCAAATGAATAACATTTTGAATTAAGATGGTTCTTTCATCGAGGTCACTCTGATCAACTTTCAAGTTAACTGTTCTTTTTCAGGGCAATTGGTTTATTTTCATTGCCAACATTTCACTCTGACCTTGCTTCATTTCAGTTAAGTCTTTAAGCAGATGATTGCTTTTAATCTTTTGTCCAAGTTAATATTTTTTTTTTCTCTGAATTGAATTAGTGACCCTTTAATGGGCAACAACAGCCGACATGATTAAACTCTGCTGACTGAGTATCAGATCTGAGGTGCTTTTTCATTGCCATGTGCAATTACATCCACACTGTCCATTTTGTGTTGGCTTCAAAGGAGTCTGCTTTTTTACAGACCAATATGTAATGAATTATGTAAATGAAAAAAATACAGCCTACACCATAACATCCATGATACAGAGCAACTCATTTTAAATACAGGAACGGGGGGGGGGGGGGGGGGTCACTTTTGTTGTATTGTATGCCTTTTCTATAATTAGTGCCTTCAATTTTAACCATAAATTGATATTTGCTTATAACATGAACATGTTGCTATTACTGACATTTTTATATACAAAACATTTCAGTATTTTATGTAGTGTTTTTATATACAAAGGGGGCATCCATACCTCCATACACCTGGGGGGTATTCCAGAAATCAGGTTATGTGACATACCTGAGTAAGTTTAATGGTAAGTAAGCGGATAACCTCAAATTTCAGTTTCAAAAAACAGAGGTAACTTTCAGGGTATGTAAGTAGCCATAGCAACTCACTCTCTGAAGATAACCTTCTACGGGGGTAATGTTAGTTCAACTCAAATATATTTATAATTTATTTTATTGTCATCCCACACATGGATCTGCATTCAATTAATTAGCATCAAATAAACTATATAATCCTTATTATCAGTGAATAAAGATTACATATTAAACGAAAAGATTGAAAAAATGATTGCACAACCACCAAATAGGTGGCAATGTGCACTAAATAGGTTATGTAAATTGCCATTAAACAAAAGAAGAAGAAGGAAGTAGAATGTCCCTGTCCCAAATGGCAGTAACCCGCACCAGTGCGGGCTCGGCAGAAGTGCGCATCGAGGGCGCATATCGACCTCAAAGGGGGGTGCTCGCTCGCACCCTTCTGAGACCTAAAATGACAAATGGGACACCCTGCGGTGTTGACTTAACGGACAGCGCACGCAGCGGCCATTGTAAGTCCACAAGACCGAAAGTGCACATGAAGTGTGCCATTTGGGACAGGGCCAATGGCGCGCTCTTTCTTAGCATCTGGTGAATCATCGATTCGTTGCTCTGTTGAGATTGTCTTTTGTGTTAACTGGGAACATACTCTGAGTTGTCTGAACTTACTCACAGACGGGTTTTTGAACCAGCATACCTCGAGTAAGCAAGGTTTGGGTTAATCAACCGAGAGTTCAAGGTATATGTGATGGTAAATTTACCTTGCTTTCTGGAATACCCCCTTGACCTCTCCAAATATACCAGATTGTGGTTGCAGGCATTTCGCCATGTTTATATATATTATATTATTATTAAAAAAAATTTTTGCTGACAGGTGGTGCTAATTATGCACAGATTCATGCAGCATATGATTACCCACAGTTCTGTGTGGACACACATGATCAAAGCATGTGACTCATAATTCATCTGTAGGCTATGTCACACTGTCATGTCTGACAATGTTTCTCCCTCTTCAACTCACTCTGTCGAACTAATTCAATGACTGGCGTCATGACTGCATTAATCGACTCCATCATTTCCCATGAAAACTTGTTTGCATCAGCTGCCAGTGTGCTGAAATAGTCTGTGCAGTCTCTCACAGAGCCTCAGTATTACTCATTGCATACATATGGCTTCAGTAATAATATTTCAGAGAGCAATAATTGAGCCATCTTTCATCATCTTAATGAGATTTAGGTAAGTGCAATATATTTACACTGCTCTCAGCAGGATCACTGGCAACATTCAGCATACCATCCTTTGAAATAGGCTTCCCTCTTATGCAAAGGTCTCCAAAATGAATCCTACCACATGTGAGAACATGCGATTTCAGTCTGATTGCTCTGGATGCCTATTAGTCGTGGGAAGTACTTTTTCTGAGCCTCTGTTCTTTGGCAGCTTGCCTAGAGGGGAGCCCTTATGTCTTTGGCAACATTTAGTGGCTTCTTTGAGGAGGAGGCGTAGGGTGGCGAGATTTATTTTCAGCTCACTTTAGAAGAAAGGATATCTTCATGTGACTCTGAACTCTCTATTTCAACTGCTGTATGATGTAGTTCTGTTCAGCATATTATAACGTTGAAGTAATAATTATCTGTTAGAAAATTCCTACAGATTTAAATCAAGAAAAATCACTGTTCCCAACAAATATTTCTTCTGTAATCTGACACATTTCTGAATGACAGGATATTCAGTGAGATAAATGGTATTTTGGGATCAAAGTGTGGCTGGTTTGTTTTAGCACTCTGCCCCAGTAAATACAAGTTAAAATCGTATTTCTCCATTGAGAATTTGTGTATTCTGACAAAGTAATTTTAGTTTTTTTCAAGCATCATATAAATTACAAATATTTATATAATAGAAGATATTTTACCATTATCCAGTTTTTGGAGGGCTTCACCAGCTGAGTCTTATCTTCATATCCGCAAGATTTCTTTGGCACAGTCACATTTGGCTTGGTCACTTGGGGATTTGGTAGTCACTATTCTTTGTAAAGCTGGATTAGAACAATATGTATTTACAGTGGGGAGAACAAGTATTTGATACACTGCCGATTTTGCTGGTTTGCCCACTTACAAAGCAAATAGAAGTCTGTAATTTTTATCATAGGTTCTCTTCAACTGTGAGTGACGGAATCTAAAATCCAGAAAATCACATTGTATGATTTTTAAATAATTAATTTGCATTTTATTGCATGACATAAGTATTTGATACATCAGAAAAGCAGAACTTAATATTTGGTACAGAAACCTTTGTTTGCAATTACAGAGATCATACGTTTCCTGTAGTTCTTGACCAGGTTTGCACACACTTCAGCTGGGATTTTGGCCCACTCCTCCACACAGACCTTCTCCAGATCCTTCAGGTTTCGGGACTATCGCTGGGCAATACAGACTTTCAGCTCCCTCCAAAGATTTACTATTGGGTTCAGTTCTGGAGACTGGCTAGGACACTTCAGGACCTTGAGATGCTTCTTACAGAGCCACTCCTTAGTTGCCCTGGCTTTGTGTTTCGGGTCGTCATGCTGGGTGTGCTGGACGAGTGGAGTTTAGACCAAAAAGCTCTATTTTTGTCTCATCAGACCACATTACCTTCTCCCATTCCTCCTCTGGATCATCCAGATGGTTATTGGCAAACTTCAGATGGGCCTGGACATGTGCTCGCTTGAGCAGGGGGACCTTGCGTGCGCTGCAGGGTTTTAATCCATGACGGCGTAGTGTGTTACTAATGGTTTTCATTGAGACTGTGGTCCCAGCTCTTTTCAGGTCATTGACCAGGTCCTGCCGTGTACTTCTGGGCTGATCCCTCACCTTCCTCATGATCATTGATGCCCCACAAGGTGAGTTCTTGCATGGTGCCCCAGACCAACAAGAACACATTGTGGAGAGGTTGGAGTCTGTTTGATTGAGTATGTGGACAGGTGTCTTTTATCCAGGTAAAAAGTTCAAACAGGTGCAGTTAATACAGGTAATGAGTGGAGAACGTCTCGGGTTATGACTATAACCCTTGTTCCCCGAGAAGGGAACGAGACACTGCGTCATCGAGTGACAACACTCTGGGAACGCCCACAGCGTTACGCATCTGAAGTATGAATGAAATCAAGCCAATCTGATTGGTGGTGCGTTGTGACGTAGTAGATGACGGCATACCCTGAAGATACAAAAGGGAAGCTGATGCAAACACATACCAGCTTTTGCGATGAAGCGAGCGCTCTAGCCATGATAGGTGTGGCGACGAGACGCAGTGTCTCGTTCCCTTATCGGGGAACAAGGGTTATAGTCATAACCCGAGACGTTCCCCTTCGAGGGAACTCGCACTGCGTCGTCGAGTGACAACACTCTGGGAACGTTAATACCCACTAGGCCACACCGAAATCACCCCACGTCCCAGTGTGAAGCTGGAACCCCAGGCACACTCAGGACGCAAGCACTCGAGCACCAGGCGTCACCGGGAGGTGCAGACTGTAAAATCTATGAAGGTGTGCGGGGTGGCCCCTCCGGCCGCCTCGCATACCAACAATTGGTCTGACCTTCTCCACTGGGAAGACTTCTCCAAATAAATACTTAAGGCTCTGACAGGGCAGAGCAGGTGAAGTCTCCCCTCTTCCGCCGTCAGGTGGGGAGGGGGATGGAAAACCTGAAGAACCAGAGACTGTGCTCCTTGAGATGGAACCCTGGGTATATAGCCCGGTTTAGGGTGCAAGATGGCCCTAACTCCGCCAGGGGCAAACTCCAGGCAAGTTGGCGTGACCGCCAAGGCCTGGAGATCTCCCACTCTCCTGAGAGAGGTAATGGAGAGGAGAAAGGCCACCTTCAGGGTCAGGTTCTTCGGCTCAGCCGACTCCAGTGGCTCGAAGGGGGCCTCAGCCAACCCTTCAAGTACCACCACCAGGTCCCAGGTTGGGACTCTGGAGCAAGCCGCAGGCCTCATCCTCCGAGCCCCACGGAGGAACTGTACAACCAAATGATGCTTCCCCAAGAGTCCATCACCTAGAGGTGCGTGGAAAGCCCCAAGGGCAGCCACGTACACCTTCAGGGTGGACGGGGTAAGACCAGAGGAGAAGCGATTTTGGAGGAACTCCAGCACTGAAGCCAACTGGGCAGTTAACTGGGTCCACCTCACACTCTCTACACCAAGTGGAGAATATGTTCCACTTGAGGCTGTACAGTCTCCTGGTGGAAGGAGCCCTGGAGCTGAGTAAAGTCTCGACCACCTCTGCTGACAGGCCCGCCTCTAGGTACCGAGCCCCCTCAGGGGCCAGACCCAGAGGCTCCATAACTCCGGCCGGGGGTGAAATATTGTTCCCCCTGCCTGCGATAGCAGATCCCTCCTCAGAGGGATCCGCCATGGAGAGCCGTCTAGCAGAGCTATGATGTCCGAGAACCATACTCAATTGGGCCACCGGGGTGCTACTAAGAGCAGGCTGATGCCCTCCCGGCGGACCCGCTCCAGAACTCCCGGGAGCAGAGCAATCGGGGGAAATGCGTACAGACGTAGCCTCGGCCACGTCTGCATCATGGCGTCCAGCCATAATGGAGCTGGTTGCCTGAGAGAAAACCACAGTGGAAAGTGGGACGTCTCTCGAGACGCGAACAAGACCACTTCCACTGGGCCGAATCTCTCGCACATGGCCTCCACCGCCTCCGGGTGGAGTCGCCACTCCCCGGGCCTCAGCCCCTGCCTCGACAGGACGTCTGCTCCCTGGTCCTGGGGACGTACATCACTCTGAGAGACGACAGTTTCCCCTGGGACCACAGGAGGATTTGATGCGCCAGTCTGCAAAGAGGGCGCGACCTCAAACCCCCCTGGTGATTGAGATACGCGACAACCGAGGTGTTGTCTGAGCGTATCAGGACATGGTGGCCGCGGAGGTCCGGGAAAAAGCTCCTCAGAGCTTTGTAGACCGCCAGCATCTCCAGGCAGTTGATGTGCCCTGAAGAATGCCGGGTCTCCCACAGACCTCTCACAAAGCGGCCGTCCATGCCTGCGCCCCAGCCAGTGAGGGAAGCATCTGTTGAAGCGGCTCTCCGGCAACATGATGCTCCCAGCACTGGTCCTTGAGACAGGAACCAAGGTTTCCCCCATATGACGAGGGAACGAAGGCATTTGCGCGTTACCCTGATCATACGAAACGGATTTCCCCTCGGGGAAAACCCCTTGGCCCTCAGCCACCACTGTAGGGGTCCCATGTGCAGCAGGTCAAAAGGTATCACCTTGGACGCTGCTGCCCTGAGCCCCAGCAGTCTCTGAAACTGCTTCACAGTGGTGCTGCGGCCTGGCTTCACTCAGGAGACCATCGCCAGTATGGACTTCACGCGTGCGGAGGACATTTGTGCCCGCATCGACGTGGAGTCCCATACAACCCCCAGGAACGTAGTCCGCTGGGAGGGCGTCAACATGCTCTTCTTCGTGTTGAGTCTCAGCCCCAAGCATCTGATGTGGGACAGAACGAAATCTCGATGCCGAACCGCCACTGCAAGGGGAGAGTGCCAGGCCGAAGGGAAGAACCCGATATTGGTACGCTTCGCCCCCGAAAGCGAACCTCAGGAACTTCCTGTGACATGGAAGGATGGAAATATGGAAGTATGCGTCCTTTAGATCTATCGTGACGAACCAGTCCTTGGACTGAATCTGACTCACGATGGCTGGAATTATGAGCATCTTGAACCTGAATCTCCTCAGAGACCGATTCAAGAGCCTGAGATCTATTATCGGACGCAACCCACCATCCTTCTTTGGAACTACGAAGTACCGGTTGTAGAACCCGGACTCCCTGTTTGCCAGAGGGACCCGTTCTATGGCCTCCTTGGCTAACAGGGCCTGTACTTCTTGTTCCATAACCCGAACCTGCTCTGGGCCGACCACAGTCCGGACCACCCCGTTGAACTTCGGGGGAGGAGAACCGAACTGAAGCCTGTAACCCAGCTCTACAGTCTGCAGGACCCACGTAGACACACTCGGAAGGCATGACCATGCGCCGAGATAATCTACTAAGGGAACCAGCCTCTCAAGGCTGGCCTCGGGTGTCAACCGAAACTTGTTCCCAACCCCCTGAAGCGGCTAACCGGCAGGGAGCAGTCGAGAACGATTTTCGGTGGGCGCACACGTTCGCTGCCCAGTCGCAAGTCCTATTGGAGGCGACGAAGGCGGCGTGTGTGCGCGGGAAATCAGTGAGGCCCGAAGCGTCTTTGACGGCGGGAACACAGCACTGATTTCCCGAGAGCTCCTGGGGGAAAACGACCTCGGTCGCTCCTACCCGGGAGAGGGGGCTGGCCAGCAGGGGCCTCATCTAAGGGAGCAGCTCGACAGGGCCGCAACACTAGGGCGGACACTGCGCTTAGCAACCGTCTGAAAGTGATGTGTTCCGCAGGCCACAAGGCGGCGAGAACGACATCAACTTCAGGAGGGCTCCCTCTTAGATGAATATCCAGACAAGTCAAACACGCTTGGGTGACAGACCGATTAAGTATCTAACTTATCAAAGTCAGATAACATGACACTCAATTCCTCAGAATTAAATGCCATCATAATCACCCAACCCGTGCAACCTAGTCTGAATAATAGGCTGAGTAAAAAATACATCTAACTTCTCACGTTAGATAATACATTAATTTAATTCCTCAGAATTAAATGCAGCCATAATATGGTCTGAATGATAGGCTGAATATCTAACTCTTCAAAGTCAGATCATATATTATTTAATTCCTCAGAATTAAATGCAGCCCTAATCATCAGACGATACTGTTTTATTGTATTTATATGGCTCGTAACCACACGTTGCCTCAGCAACGTGGCTCGAGCCGTTATAATACAATTGGCTTTCATCCCTCGGGAAAAAAGTCAAACAGGAGCGAGGCTGAAACACCCGAAAGGCACACGGCAGTACGCGTCGAGATATTTCTCAATGAAAACAGCCAGCACCCTCAGGCGCTGACCGCATGCCTCGCACCAAACAGTATTACACAATACAGTGAAACATGGTCTGAAATGACAGGCTTAATATCTAACTCCTCAAAGTCAGATCCCATTTCATTTAAATCCTCAGACTTAAATGCCGCCCTAATCATCAGGCGATACTGTTTTATTGTATTTATACGGACTCGTAAACCACACGTTGCCTCAGCAACGTGGCTCGAGCCCTTATAATACAATTGGCTTTCATCCCTCGGGAAAAAAAGCCAAACAGGCACGAGGCTGAAACACACGAAAGGCGCACGGTAGTACGCGTCGAGATATTTCTCAATGAAAAACGGCCAGCACCCTCAGGCGCTGACCACATGCCTCGCACCCAACAGTATCACATTTCACCGTATCACGTTGTATCACTTTACTAGCAGACTCGAACCTACGCGCTGCCTTTTTTTTTTTTTTTTTGGCAACGCGAGATTGAATCTTGCTAGGAAATGGCGAGCCTCGATACGGAGCCCGTCTAATTCCTCAGAATCAGACAGCTGGCGATAGCCAAACAACTGGGTGGTTGCTCTGCACGCTTAATAAACAAACTCCAGCTGGTCCAAAATTCAGCAGCTAGAGTTCTTACTAGAACCAGGAAGTATGACCATATTAGTCCGGATCTGTCAACACTCAGTGGTGGAATGTAACGAAGTACAAATACTTTGTTACTTTACTTAAGTACATTTTTCACGTATCTGTACTTTACTTAAGTAGAATCAATAGTGCATACTTTTGACTTTGACTTTGTTACATTTTGCAGCAATTATTATACTTTCTACTTCACTACATTTCTACAACATTCCGTTACATTTTCGGATCAGTTTCAGGGCTCGACATTAACGCTTGTCCGGGACAAGTGGATTTTTTTTTGAAGGGGCAAGTGAAAGAGAATTTTTCCCGGTCGGGACAAACTGATTAAAACGTCAATAACAAAAATAATTAGGGAATCACCAAAATGCAAGAATGATTCTGCATTAATTTAGTGTAAGTGGTGATAGATAGTGGATAATAATATATAATGTAATGAACTGACGGTAACTTTGCTGTTGAGGCTCGCGCAGCGTCATAAGGAGAAATCACAACAAATGACCACCACTCACACAGAGAAACTCAGTAACATACTTCAGTAAAAAAAAATATATATATATTTATAACATATAATACAGTTATAAAACATCACACAACCAAGCGTGCTGTTTTCCTGAATACCATCACAACTGAAAATGTGAGACTGATTTAATATGACTGTTCCATAAACAATTAATTAACATTAAGTCACTTACACTTTTTGTTCGATTTCAGCAGAGAAAATATTTCCAAGATAATATAATATTTCCAAGATCACATCAGAACTGTAACGCATCTTACAGCAACAGAGGGTTACTGAATGATTCAGCGTTTAACTCTGCAGATCACCCTGATAGATAACCAGAATTGTAAGTCAGAATGTAAACTGGGCCACAGATGGTAAGCACAATTACATTAACCCAAAACTAACTTAATTTTTTATTTTATTTTAATTATTAGAATATAGACATTAAGAGAATGAATTGTTATGCAAGTACTTTTGCTTTTAATACTTAAAGTACATTTAAAATCAGGTACTTTTTCGGGTTGTCATTGTGGTACTTCTACTTTTACTAAAGTAAATATATCTCTGGTTATTTGTACTTTTACTTAAGTACTGAGATTCAGTACTTCCTCCACCACTGTCAACACTGCATTGTCTCCCTATTACACATTGTATACATTTTAAAATCTTGCTAATTACTTGCAAAGCCATGGGCGTCGGAACCATTGTATGTGATCAGTGACTTTTTACGATCAGTGATATTGGACCCACTCACTTTTATTGTTTCTAATCCAGCACGTCTGTTTACCTACCCCTAACCAATAAACACTTATTATTAAACACATGTTAGACACTTTATTTCCACTTTTCTAATATTTTCTTCATTTTTATTAAAAATAAATGCCTTTCCGATCTGATATGTGATTGGAAAAGGGAGTAGAGTTAGCTCGGCCTAAGGCGGATTCGAACCGCGGGTCAATTTGCTTCAAAACTTGATGCCATGCGTCTTACCCCTACACTATAGCCACTGTCAAAGATATAGTGATTTCCGTAAACTTGTCTTGTCCAACCAGATGTTTAGCAAACAAGGCGATATATTTGTACTTAATGTAAATGGCATCTACTCCAGTAAAACATTTCTGAGAGAGGACCCACCCACATTTTTTTTGCTTCCGACGCCCATGTGCAAAGCACTAAATAGTTCAGCTCCTCAGTACTTGAGCAAGCTCTTAACACATTATAGTCTGTCTCGTCTATTGCAATCTCAAAATTCTGGCCAGTTGATAATACCTAGAATATCCAAATCAACTGCAGGGAGTAGACCCTTTTCCTATTTAGCACCCAAACTCTGGAATAGTCTTCCTAGCCTCATTTGGGAAGAAGACACACTCTGTCAGTTTAAATCTAGACTAAAAACATATCTCTTTAACCTGGCACACACATAACACATTATCACATTTCTATAATTCACATCCATTAAAGGATTGTTAGGCTGCATAAATTAGGTCAACCGGAATCGGAACACTTCCCATAACACCCAATGTACTTGTTACATTATTAGTCTCTGTGTTTATCAACAAATGTTTTTGTCCAAAAAAATACTAAGATGAGAATGTCCCTTCCCCAATACCAACTGTGAAATAACCAAAGGCATGGCAAAAAATCCCTATAAAATGTCTCAAAAGAATCTCAAACTTAATAGAAAATACACAGAATATCCCCTTCACACAATTCATGCAGGTATGCCTGAAATAACAGAATTTTCACGGAATAATGATTCCTAGGCTTCAGAATTAGCTGTTAGCTGGCTGAAACATTAACTGATATGTTCTTGTAAACAGCTATAATAACTGTGATTAAACTAAATAAACATTACCTCCAATGCACAATCCTTCTTCTTCAAGCAGCCTGCTAGCTTAGCTCACCACATGTCACGCTTTCATTTCAGTTATTTATAGAAGTCATCATCATCGGCTTTTAGAGTGCTTTCATCTTTTTTTCCTCTTTTTCCTTTTTTGTATTAACCGCACCAGTGGCTCTCTTTTCCTAAAGTGCTTTCCTGCAGCTATAGCTGTGTGTCCCCTGCCGTGTCCTTGAGCAGGTCAAGCACCACATTGTTCTTGACTTTTTCCTTAGTGGTCAAACAAAATCTCTCTCTATGTCATTCCATGTAAAAGTTAAAAGTAAAAGTTTGTGGATTTTTCCACATAGTGGGACAGGCACAGGGTGGCATTGGTCCACCTGACCAGGGATGGCCAATTCCAGTCCTGTAGGTCCACTGTCCTACATAGTTTAGTTCCAAACAAGGGAAGTGTTGGGGGTGTTGAGTATGCCAGGCATATGGAACCAGGATGCTAGGGGGCCCCAAATCACGACTTTGGATTTTTTTTCTCTTACATACACGAACACTTGAACTAATAATATTGTAGTAAAATAAAATGAAAATCTGTTAATTATAGAAAGGGGAAAAAAACAGTGCATGATGTTAACTACACAAAAAAAATGGATGGAATGGGATGTGTCGAAAGACCTTAATTCAAGAAGTCTGTAGTGCGAGCGGTCTTCTGAGTGGGTGCAAAACCCCAATTGAAAAACATAACTTTATTCTGTTTCTTATGCCTCACTATCACGCCTGCAGTCGGTTCAGAATGCTGCTGCTAAGCTTTTGACTTGAGCTAGGAAATATTCAAGTATTTCACCTGTATTAGATTCTCTCCATTGGCTTCCAATGCATTTTAGAATTCAGTACAATATTGTACTATTTGTTTTTAAGGGTATAAAATTGCTTGGCACCCAGCTATATTTGTGATCTTCTTCAACAGCATATGTCCTCTAGATAAGGGGTTCTCAAACTTTTTAGGACCAGGAATCCCTTACAGTGGAGAAAATTTTCCAATGAACCAATCATAATAACAACAGTTATTAATATGCTTAAAACTAGTTCTACTCTTAAATCCCATTTGCATTAATTGCATTGTAATCTTTTTTAACCCTAATAAAGACCCGTTTTATAGAACAGGAACACATTTCAGTTTAAATCATGTTATTACCACTGTTATACTTGCAAACAGTGGGGCTTTTATTGGACTAAGTAATTTATCTTAAAAGCTTTCATAAAATCGACAGCAAGCACAGGCTTGTTCTAATAAACCCAAACATTAAAATTACCCAGATTAGAATTAAACATTAACATTTTACATTAAAAGTATGGTTCACCCACAATGAAAATTCTATCATTTACTCACCCTCAAGTTGTTCCAAACCTGTATGAATTTCTTCCTTTGAAGAATATGTGTAACCAAACAGTTGATGGTCCATTGACTTTAAAAAAAAAAAAAGTACCAGAAACTGCTTGGTTACCCATATTCTTCATAATATCTTATTTTGCAAAAGAAAGAAATTCATATAGGTTTGGAACAATTTGAGGTTGAGCAAATGATGACAGACTTTCATTTTTTTGGGTGAACTATCCCTTTAAATTAACATTTACATTATTTTATGTTACTTTATGTGCATCAACTTTAAAATAATGAACTTATTGCCTATTATTACCTTATATCATTGGCAGAACAATCAACAAATAATAACAGAATTAACACTGTTGTAGAACACAACCTAGTAATTTAACCGCATATTCTAGTCTCACATTTTTACAGTAACTCGTTTGATGAGCTAACATGAACTAATGAGATGGGTGTGCTTCGATCTCAGAGCAAATTTGGCCTTGGCAGTGAGTTCATTTGAATAAGAAACAATATCGAGTCTATAAAACTTGTCAAAGCGAAACGAAAGCCTTTCTTTAAAGTGAATTTCGTATTGTATAAATTGTCTCTTAATTTTAATCAATGTTTTATCAACCTGTTTTATGCCTGTATAAAAATAATAAGCAAATAGCAGACAATGACATGAGGTGCCAGCGCCGCATGAACGACGGCTTAAATGAACAACTACTAGATAAAAAAAACTTTAGTTGGGGGCAGCCCTATAGCTACTTATTTCAGATAGGCCTATATTCGAAACAGCATGTCACAAAGGGCATTCAGGGTTTAGCGTGTGGCACTGAGCGAAATGAGCTTCAGAAATAAACGGAATCTCCAGAAAGGCGTTTTGCACTCTGGAGGAAACATTACCGCTCTTTCTACGCACACTGCAGCGGTCACAATATGACCTCATGTTTGTTTTAAAAACGTAATTCAACATTTAAATAACACTTTTAAATAGGCCATTTAACAGGTTGAGGATCCAAACGCAGCTTTATTAAAGCTACACTGTGTGATATTTTCCCCCTTCTAGCGGTGAAAAGGTATATGACCATCCAGGGAATGTTAGTTTCTATTCCTCTCAATTCCGATTTCGTTTTAACTCCTACGGTGGCCGATTTAGTCCAAGATTAATATGGCTTCCAGTTCAACCTCGTCCACATTCGACACGGTGCCATCGAGTGTTAAAACGCGAAAGGCGAAGCTTGAATTTACGGGTATGTCCCTCTTTGGCTAATGTACTTTCAAGATGGAGGGGCAACATGGCGACCGACATTCGAACCCCTCACCCGTATGTATTTTCAATGGCATATTATAAACTTATTCTTATAAACTTAAGAATACTTTATTACTTGAAAGAAGTAAATATACATTAATGAGCACATATTTTTGAAAAAACTAAGTGTTTTTAGCTAAGAATAAACTAAAAAAAGTTACACAGTGTAGCTTTAAAGGGAAATCCACACTCGTAGTCAACAAACAGGCAAGAGGTCATAACAGGTAATCAGTCCAATCAGGCAAACAAGACAGGAGAGACAGGCAAACGGGTAATCCACGAAACAGGTGAGTAATCCAAGACTAAGAGACAAGAAACCAGGGAGAATGCTCAGGAATGCAGTATATAAAACAAACAAGACTTCGCAATGAATGACTGAGATAACCAGGTTTATATAGGGTGAGGTAAACCGGGTAATGAGACACAGGTGCATGTAATCAGGGATGATGAGGAGCAGTGAGTTATGGGAAATGTAGTTTGTGATGAAGTGACAGTCTGGGGTGGAGTGCCCTCTGGTGGTAATCACGGGCACTTACACTGGTGAATTGTGACATAGCCCCCCCCCCCTCAAAGGAGTGGCTTCCAGACGCTCCTAAACTGTCCAGGAGGGAGGTGGAGCGGAGGCGGAACTGGGGGCGAGATGGAGGGCCAGGTCATTGGAGCGGAAGAGGGCCTAGAGACTGAGGCAGAGCAGAAGTCCCGGAAGGAGCAGGCTGGGATGACCAGAGTGGCGCAGACCAGACAGGTGACCAGGGTGGCGAAGGCGGGACAGATGACCAGGGTGGCGTAGGCGGCCAGGGCGGAGCAGGCCGGGCAAATGAACAGGCTGGTGCACGGGGCCAGGACGGAGCAGGCTGGGCAGATGACCAGGGTGGCACAGGCAGCCAGGGCGGAGCAGACGACCAACACAGCAGCACAGACGATGTTGAAGATCCCCACGGCGGAGCAGACGACCACCATAGCAACGCAGACAAGGTTGAAGAGCCCCACGGCGGAGCAGATGACCACCACAGCAGTGTAGATGAGGTTGAAGAACCCCACGGCGGAGCAGACGGTCTTGGAGACCCCCACGGTGGAGCGGGCAGAGCAAGGCGCCAGGTGGCCCGGTCGGAGTCCTCTCTGGACTTGTGACAGGAGGCGGAGCCCTCTCTGGACTCTGACCACGGGGTGGGGCTGGAGCCCTCTCTGGACTCTGACCACGGGGTGGGACTGGAGCCCTCTCTGGACTCTGACCACGGGGTGGGGCTGGAGCCCTCTCTGGACTCTGACCACGGGGTGGGGCTGGAGCCCTCTCTGGACTCTGACCACGGGGTGGGGCTGGAGCCCTCTCTGGACTCTGACCACGGGGTGGGGCTGGAGCCCTCTCTGGACTCTGACCACGGGGTGGGGCTGGAGCCCTCTCTGGACTCTGACCACGGGGTGGGGCTGGAGCCCTCTCTGGACTCTGACCACGGGGTGGGGCTGGAGCCATCGCTGGATGCTTGTCTGTGGCTGGAGCCGTCGCTGGACTGGCGGGTACAGAGTAAATGTCACATTCCTCCACGACTCCCACTGTAAAATCAGAGCCGCTTATTTGTAATGCCAAATCGAAATAATGTTCCAGAGTCAAATTAGGGTCATGTTATGGCATAAACGAGCTGAGCGGCTCAGATAGGAAAAAATATCATAAGACATACCGTGTCCAGCGTGGAGAAATGTGCCAGTTCAATAAAGTCTTGCACATAGTTCTCAATAGGGCGATCTCCCTGGCGGAGACGCACAATCTGTGCGGCTGGACTAATTTGTGGACGAACGTTCACTTGGTTGCTGGATCTGTGCATGGCGAAGTCTTCTGTAACATACTGCTCCGAGACTTAACAGGTTGAGGATCCAAACGCAGCTTTATTAAAGGGAAATCCACACTCGTAGTCAACAAACAGGCAAGAGGTCATAACAGGTAATCAGTCCAATCAGGCAAACAAGACAGGAGAGACAGGCAAATGGGTAATCCACGGAACAGGCGAGTAATCCAAGACCAAGAGACAAGAAACTAGGGAGAATGCTCAGAAATGCAGTATATACAACAAACAAGATTTCGCAATGAATGACTGAGATAACCAGGTTTATAAAGGGTGAGATAAACAGGGTAATGAGACACAGATGCATGTAATCAGGGATGATGAGGAGCAGTGAGTTATGGGAAATGTAGTTTGTGATGGAGTGACAGTCTGGGGTGGAGTGCCCTCTGGTGGTAATCACGGGCACTCACACTGGTGAATTGTGACATTATATAACATTTTGTGTTTATATATTAATATGACTAATAATAATTATTATGATAATTATTATTGCTAAATAAAAATAAGAAATATTACTATTACAATAACATTAATTATTAAAACATTTAAATAGAGTACTTAAGAATAAAAATAACAGTATAATAATAATATTTATATTTTACAGAAAACTTATTTTACAAAACAATAATAGGTTACCTGTTAATATGCAGACAGCCAATGATTAAAAATCATTAGAAAGGTCTAAGGATTTATTGTAAAAAAAATATATATTATTATAAAAATCTGTGCTTTTTATCTGTGATATCAATTTCTTAAATTCTATGTCTTTAATATGAAATATGAGCCTCTTATGCATCCACTGTGGGCAAAAAAAACTCCTGTACTTTGAAGAAAAACATATACGGATTGTCATATAAATTTATTTATAAGTATTATTTTTCTTATTTTTTACCCAAAAGTTTCATTCATACTGGAGGCCAGAGGGCGCCCTAGAGCAGAAACTCGACATTTGCCGCAGAGAAGTAATCATTTTCAGGAAATCCAAGGGGGTAATCCTACACTTGGAAAGGGTACCTTCCATATGGGCAGTCATTGCTATCAAACCATCACCTACTGTTAGCATTCCATTGACTCCCATTCATTTTGACGTCACTTTGACAGTGAATAACTTTACATCTGAGGCGTTTAAAGACTCCATTTGTCCATTGTTTATTTCTAAAGAAACACGACAATGTATAAAAGGCTCCATTACCTTGTATCTTACACTATCTTCCTGTAGAAGCCATTTTTGTAAAAAATAGGCTAACGATTGCGTCATAACCACGCGACTCTGTCACACAGTAGAGAAATTACCGTATATACCCGTATAGACAGGAATCATGAAATTAAAATGGCTTACTGGCGTTACATTTTAAAATAAATTAATACTATGCAAAATGACAAAATAATGAATCAGAATGCTTACCAAAAGTTGCCCCTGCTAACGCTCTCCGTCTCTGCAAGATTCGGTAATTCAGATTTCACTTAGCACAACTACTAGAAGACTTACAACTGTCAGACAAGTTGTTTCTAATTGACTTCAGTTTTCTGCGTTGAAGTCTATGGGGTCGCTGTGTCCATTTCTTTTACTGTCTATGGTAATAACAGCGCACCCGTCTCAGCCGCTCCAGCAAAAGACACAACCCTGAAAAAACTATCTGTGTGGATTTTTGCCAATAACTGATTGTTCCACCTATCAACTATCGGTGCCGATTAATCGGCAAAACCAAATCCAGGATTCGGGTTCGGATTCGGACGAATATCGGGCTTTTTGACGGGGTTCGGTTTCTGCCGAACCGCAGAATTTTTTTCCACCGAACCGAACCCTAGGTTTGCACTATACGCACTCCGCTGGTCGAACGTAATGATGCCTCCATTTATTAGGCTATGGGAAAGTGGTTACTAGGTGGTCCATTCGAATCCAGTAGGCTGTGAGAAAGTGAAAATGGAACTCATGGACAGAAAACGTGGCAGTACTTTAAGTCAAAAGAAAGGTGATTCAAGCAGAGCTACATGTTCAATTTGAAATGACCATTTGTCTCATGGTGGCAAGGACCCTAAGCAATAGTCACTGTTAAAACATTTGCATATGAAACATCCGAAAGAATACGAGTTGTGCATGAAGGAAATTACAGACAGCAGCCAAAATGCAGCAACTTCAGGTACGGCAAAGGAAGGACAGTCATCCTGGCATAATGTTGCCTATTCTTAGTTAAAATCAAATTAAATTAAAAATACACTGGGATGCTAATTTCGGTTAATTTTCCCAACCGACAACTGCTGCTTATTATTAACAGTTAACTAAGATTATAATATTGAATTGGCATTAAATAAAACTATGATTCACGAGTGTCTGTGACCCATTAAAAATACACTTTTTTCACGGGTTTATTTTACTGTGCAAACAGCAGCATACAGATCATATAAAATAAATAAAAAGCATAAAATAAATAGGCCTACACTAAATATTTTTCACTTAAATAATTACCAAATTAAGATGACAACAAGAAAATACAGTTAAACCCGTGGCAGAAAACAACCTCTCAATCTTTCTGTCTCCGCAGCGCGAGCCTCTGACTGTGCGCGCGCCTCCTGTGCTCCCCGTTATGCTGTTCTTTGAAATGACAGAGGGCGACTCGGAGTAATTGTTATATAAACCATCAGGAAACAGCGGCGAGTAGAATATACGTGACAATGTTTACTTTAGTAAACTTGACCAAAACCACACTACGAAAAGCCTTAAACAAGGCTTCAGATGGTAGCCTACTGATGCCCCGGGAATACAGAGATAACGCCCCGCTAGAGTGGCCAGCCTTGGGAAGCGCTGTTCATTTGCTTTCCACCAGTCAGGAGCTTGTACTACTGCTGTATTTTTCTGTCGAAATGGTCCCACACAGTAAGCTTTTCCATTGCTTCATTTTGCGAAATATGTTTGTGGTTGCACATGTCGACATGCTTCGTGAGTGAACGCTTCGGTTACTTACGTAACCTCGGTTCCCTGAGAAGAGGGAACGAGTATTGCGTTTGCTAAACGCTATGGGGAATTTCCTTTCCTCGAGATTTTGAAGTAATTTTTATCCTAAAAATACCATGTAAAACGCAGTGCAGCTGCACAGCTCTCAGCAGGAAGCAACTACGTGCTGATTGGCTGTGCCGCTGCTACTGCAGAAACCTATGGCAAGACTGCTGGGCGGGACGGACCAATCAGGTCCCTCTAATATTCCCGCCACAGGGGGCAGCAGAATTTGCATAGCCAAGGGTATAAAAGACCCTGTCTCGCCAGGTTCGTCAGGTTAAATCGACTGAAGCGACTCCCTGAGCAAGCGAAGCATGGCAAGCAAACGCAATACTCGTTCCCTCTTCTCAGGGAACCGAGGTTACGTAAGTAAACGAAGCGTTCCCTTTCGAGAGTACTCTCGTATTGTGTTTGCTAAACGCTATGGGGAACCAATGCAAAACGCCGTGCTCGCTTAACGGCTCTGATAGCCTGGAGAAACCATACCCAGGCCGACCTAAGTGGGCCCGTAAATATGATATTCATAGAAGTCCCCAATATGAGCCAGACCTGAGTCGGGCTATTTCAATGAGAATATCACACAAGATATATGTATATATATATATATATATATAATATATATATAGACCAGACAGAGTCGAGTCCTATAAGGAATGTGCTTATGACATAATACTTAACCCAGACCGGACTATCGACCATAAGGGGTTAATATGTATTATACGGCGAGAAGCCCGGCCTGTAAGGCAGGGACATCCAAATGATAAAATCTGATAAAAGTGGGCGGGCAGGCCCAGCCTGCCGCTGCACAGATATCATTCAGAGAAATGCCAGTAGACCAAGCCCACGACGAGGCCATGCCTCTAGTAGAATGGACTTGGATGCCTATAGGGCAGTTGAGATATTTGGACTCATAAGCCAGCGAGATAGCATCCACTATCCATCGTGACAAGGTCTGCTTTGTAACCACACACCCGCGGGTGCGGCCGCCAAAGCACACAAAGAGCTGTTCAGTTTGTCTGAAAGCAGCGGAACGCTCTATGCATATTCTCAGCGCTCTGACAGGACAGAGCAAATTAGTATCTTCCTCATCTAACGATGATGAGAGTGCTGAAAGTGAAATTACCTGTGCTCTGAACGGAGTTGAAAGCACTTAGGTACATATCCATGTCTTGGTTTGTGGACGACTTAGAGTCATTTGGCCCAAATTCCAGACAAGAGGCGCTCACTACGAGCGCGTGCAGATCACCCACTCGCTTAACTGATGCGATAGCTAGCAGAAAAGTGGTCTTGAGTTATAAGAGCTTTAAGCTCACCGAATGCAGAGGCTCGAATGTTGAGCCTTTCATAGCATCCAGGACCGTGGACAGGTCCCATATAGGGACTGAAGGGGGGTGAGGTGTGAAGCCTTCTAGTCCCTTGAGGAAGTGCACGATAAGATCGTTCTTTCCCAGTGACAGTCCATTCACTTGAATGTGATACGCTGCTATAGCAGCCACATAAACTTGAGCGTGGAGGGGGAACGACCCGCGTCCAGCAGCTCTTGTAAAAAAGTGAGCACTTCTGACATTTCACAATTATGTGAGGTCAGGCTTCGTGCTTTACACCAGTCCGAAAAGACTGACCATTTGCCTGAATAGAGCTGCCTGGTTGCGGGGGCTCTAACTTCAGAAATAGTGTTAAGACATGAAGCGCCCATAGATCGGGACGGGGATGCCAGATCTGCTGTTTCGCCTGCATGAGGAGGTCTCTCCTCAGCGGTATTGGCCACAGGGCTGTATTTGACATCCGACTTAGCATTGAGAACCAAGGCTGATTTCTCCACAGCGGGGCTATCAAAAGCACAGCACACTTGCTCTCCCTGATCCTCTCTATGACCTGAGGTAACATTGAGATTGGGGGAAAAGCATAAAGAGGGAGGTTGGGCTATTCATGGGCCAACGCATCCTTGTGCTTGGAGAATTATATTAGGCATTGAGCCTTGTCTTGTGAGGACGAAAAGATCCACTTTTGCCTTTCCAAACATGCCCCAAATTGTCTGAATCGTTTGTGGGTGAAGAGATCACTCTGCTGGGGACACTTTGCCCCTGGACAGCATGTCTGGACCCAAATTCAGAATGCCTGGCACATGAGTCGCCCTCAGCGAGCTCAGGTTGCGCTCTGCCCATATTAGGACTTTTTCCGCCATTGTGTGTAGACCAATAGATCTTAGACCGCCCTGGCGATTTACATAGGCTACCACTGACCTGCTGTCCGTTCGGATCAGGACATGGTGGTGCTTTATGTACGGAAGGAAAGCTCTTAGCGATAGCATGACCGCTTTCATCTCTAGACAGTTTATGTGAAGGCTCTTTTCCGAGTCTGACCAGAGACCGGAGACTGGCCTGCCCTCGTGAAGGGCTACCAACCTAGGTTGGATGCATCTGTTGAGATAACTTTCCACTTCGTAACAGTGCTCAAGCTCACGCCCGTCTGATACCAGACGGGATTTTTCCAAGGAGCCAGAGCCAACACACAGCTGTGGTCTACCTTGATTTGTAATCGGCCCGAGAGCCATGTGTGAGCTGGAACGCGGCGATTCAGCCAGCGCTGTAGGGGGTGCATGTGCAACAGACCTAGTCTGAGAACTGGCGCTGCCGAGGCCATGAGACCCAACATTCTCTGAAAGTGTTTGAGAGGAGTGAGTGCACCGGACCTGAGGGAAACCGCTCGGTTCTGAACAGAGAGCACGCGCTGTGACGTCAGTCGCGTGTTCATCTGCAGTGAGTCTAACACTGTTCCCAGAAACGAAGCGTTCTGTGTGGGAGAAAATGAGCTCTTTGCCACGTTGAATCTGAGGCCCAAGCATTTTAGATGGTTGAGAAGCCAAGATCTGTGGTTCAATAACTGTATCTCTGACTGAGCTATTATGAGCCAGTCGTCGAGATAGTCGAGAAATATCATTCCCCGAAGCCTCAGCGGGGTTAGCGCCGCTTCCATGCACTTCGTAAACGTGCGGGGAGCCAGAGATAGACCAAAGGGTAACACCCTGTATTGGTATACTTTCTCCTCGAAGGCGAATCTCAAGAATGGCCTGCGATGGGGGGCTATTTGTATGTGGAAAAAGGCATCCTCTAGATCCACAGTGAAAAACCAATCTCCCGGGCGAATGTGCGCGAGGATTTGCGCGAGGATTTGTGCTTTTGCTACATTGTGCTAATGGCACTGTGAGAGGCGGCGTGCACTGAATGGCGACGCACGCTTTATTTGGGTCGCCGTGGAAGTGGCGCTTACCAAGGAGATTGTGTTTGTGTCCAGGAGAGCACGTTGCTCACCGGCTCGTAGACTGTGGGAATAATGTTCCCAGCCGCCTGAGTTAAGGGGGCCGGAGAACACAGAATAGCGGGCGAACGCTTTATTTGTGTCGCCGGGGAAATGGTGCATGTGTACAGGCGAGCGCGTTTGTTTATGGGCTCGTCGATTGTGGGAATAATGTTTCCAGCCGCCTGGGTGCAGGGAGCTGGGGTACATAGGGAAGTGCTTGAGTGTAGGGGTACAACTTTGATGTTGGCACACTGCCTACAGATGAACTCATAACACTGTGTTTGGATAGTGTTACTGTAAAGTGGACGCATTCTTGCGGATTAGTCCACGTGCACATTAGCAGCAGGGCTCATGGATAGCGCGTGTCTGCAGGCGCGGGTCTGCCTAGCCGCTAGAAAAAGCTCTGATTCATTGTAAATAATGTGTGGTGGCGCGCACTGTACAGTGGGCGCCACTTACATTAGAGTACTCGCGGCGTACGCCGGCGAGCAAGTTCACAGAGGTAAACGCATAACAGCGTTAATGTGCAACCAAGCATGTTTGACCACAGGCTAGTTATTGCAATATTACATCTCCAGTCACCTGAACTAAGGGAACTGGGAGAATATCAGGTTTATTGAGTGATTTTGTGGCACTGAATTAACAGTGCTTATGCAGGAGTGCACACTATGTAGTGGACACATTACCTACAGTGTTGAACCACTCCAGCCGCCTGAATAGAGGGGACTGGGAGAAGTGATATTGAGGAAAAAAGGCGCAGGCTTGGCAGCCATTTTACGACACCGTTATGCTCTAGACGGAGAGCGCGTGTTATGACGTAGGACGCGCTCTAGTCAGTGAACGCGTGCTGCAGCGAGAACGGCTGTGACGTAAGCGCGTTCTCGATATATCCAGCAGCCTGAGTTCGCTTGTCTACTCTAGCATTCTCTGTCCGCGGCCATTATCAGAGCGGCGGAGCGAGAGGAGAAGAAGAGTAGAAAGGAAGAGTGAGGAGAGCTTAGGTTTGAGTTCACTCGTGTGCAGAAGTGCACATCTTCTGTCCGCGGCGCTTATCAGCGCGGCAGCAGTATAACATTCTCTGTCCGCGGCCATTTTCAGGGCAGCGGGAGCGAGAGAGTAAGGAGAGTGAAGAGCCCCGTATGTCCGCGGCACCATTAGCGCGGCGGGGATATAACATTCTCTGTCCGCGGCCATTTCAGTGCGGTGGAGGCGAGAGAAGAGAAGAGCTCCGTATGTCCGCGGCGTCATTAGCGCGGCGGGGATATAACATTCTCTGTCCGCGGTGCTTCTCAGCGCGACGAAAGTGAGAGAAGAGGAGAGCTCCATATGTCCGCGGCGCCATTAGCGCGGCGGGGATATAACATTCTCTGTCCGCGGCCATCTTCAGAGCGGCGGAAGCGAGAGAGAGAGGAGAGCTCCGTATGTCCGTGGCGCCATTAGAGCGGCGGGGATACAACATTCTCTGTCCGCGGCGCTTTTCAGCCCGATGGAAGCGAGGGCAGAGGAGCTCCGTATGTCCGCGGCTTTATTTGAAGCGGCGGAAGACCAATGTTCTCTGTTCGCGGCGTAAAAACACGCGGCGGACACGAGAGAAGAGAGGTGGAGAGCTAGTAAGCTCTTAGAAGTGGCGTTGCCAGCAACGCACACACACATACACACATATACACAGTATAAAGGATATTTTAACGCCGGATGGCACAGCTGGAACAACAGGCGGCTGAAGGCGGAGACCAGGTTGGAATCCGGCGTCCTCAGGGCTGCAGGATTCCGCTGGTAGCGTTTCGACGGCGGGCTTCAATCAATCCGGAGCTCAGCGAGGTGAGTCGCTGAAGAAGAAATAATCTGACGAACCTGGCGAGACAGGGGGTGCATTCCATTCGACAGGGTCCCTACGCACTGTTCACTGCTCCCTACTCCCTGAGCACGGTATATCAGTTGAAGTGGACTTCGCTGACAATAATCACTCATTTGGAACGCCCTGCAACTTCATCAAAGAAAAGCAACGACGGGTGCAGATTATGATATAACATAAATTAATATTGTAATTTACTTTACTTTCAAATTGAAAACCATGTAATAAGCATATACATTTACATTACATATGTAAACTCCTCCATCGCAGAGCTGTTAAAAAACTCTTCCAACCAACGGCTCAGCACCATCATTAGTTCAGACAGGTGATGCATGCGACGCGCAAAGACAGTTGGGTGATTTTCACTCTCTACTTCCTGTGAAGTGATGTATCGATGTTCCCTTCTTCCCTACGCCATTCGCAGTACCCTTCGGACTGAACATGTTTGCTCTCTTTGGATTGGAATCACACTTAAGATGGCGGAATACCCTCTGAAGTCCACTTCGCAGTCCACTTGCGGTCGAATGGAACGCACCCAGGGTCTTTTATACCCTTGGCTATGCAAATTCTGCTGCCCCCTGTGGCGGGAATATTACAGGGACCTGATTAGTCCATCCCGCCCAGTGGTCTCGCCATAGGCAGAGCCATAGAGAGAGAGAGTTGCGACAACTCCATAGACTCCAATGGAACGTTTTTTTTTTACAGCAATGGCGGCTCGTGGAGACTCTCAATAGTTCCCGGAAGTAGCAGCCGCGCCATAGAGTTACAGTAGAACAGACCTTTTGTGATGCACTTTTATAAGGTAAGACGTTTAATCAGTAAGATTTTAAATTATCAGCACATCTTAATCAAAATAACTTGTACATTAAAGCCTGCTTGTGTAGATTATTCATCATTAAAAAAATATATATTTTAAAAACAACATCGCTGTAACTATATACTCATGCTACATACACATGTCGATGTGTAATAAAATTATTGAAAATCAATGCATTTATTGACTATTAATTACCAAAAATCGCAGTTCTGTCACTGTGATTATCAATTTGAATTGCCCGTCAAAGCACTTCCTGGAACTATTCGAGGTCTACATGAATCACGTGACTATCAAGCGTTTTGAACTTCCGTTGTCGCAACTCTCTCTCTCTATGGCTCTGGCCATAGGTTCCTGCAGTAGCAGCGGCACAGCCAATCAGCACGCAGTTGCTTCCTGCTGAGAGCTGTGCAGCTGCACTGCGTTTTACATGGTATTTTTAGGATAAAAATTGCTTCAAAATCTCGAGGAAAGGAATTCCCCATAGCGTTTAGCAAACCCAATACGAGAGTACTCTCGAAAGGGAACAAATAATGCTATACAGCATATTTTTCTTTAACCATGTGTAACCCTGTATAAATAAATAAATTGATTTATAAAAAGGAAATGATTAAATAGTCTGTTAAAATAATAAACTAACTAGAAATTAGTAAAACATGTAAGAAAATTTGTGAAATCAAAGTGAAATGCATGTCAGTGTGATGATTGACATCTTAATGATTGTCCAATTACGTGAGATTTACATTGAAGGCCCGCTCCACCACGGGAAAAGCCATTTTCTTTTCTGTGCAACTGGTCTATGGGTGAAATGAGCAGCAGCATAACTTTGTGTAAAAGTTTAAAAATGTGCAGAGAGGATTAGAAGAGAGACATTTATGTTCAATTTTCTTTGGATTTGGCGAGTACACATTTTGAAATGTGTAAACTGTCATAAATGTGATTTAAATTAGTAATGATGTGTTCAATTGAGAGAGAATGAAAACGTATTTCTTTTGTCAGAATGAAATGCTGATAAGAGCTGATGTTTAACAAGGTAAAACAGATGTAATGGTTAAAAGAGAGTGTGTGTATATGAGTTCCTAATGTTCATATTTTATTGTTGATGGTGATGAACGAGTTGTTTTATGTTAGTTGAGCAGTGTAATGTTACCTTAGCTGTCGAATTACAATGGAAATATAACTTATCTGTTAAATAAGGTAACAAGTGATACTATGTACTGTTGTTAAACTAGAAGCAGTAAATTTAATGTGTGTTGTGTAGGGCTGTAATCAACCAAAGAAAATCTTGGTCGACTGGAGTCCTGAAATTTTCGACTAAAAATCGACTAAAAATGACGTTAGGAAAAAAAAAGTTAAATTAATTAGCTGCGCACTGTGCGCAGTACTTGGTAGCCTTGTTGTCTGCATAAATTAATTATAAATAAACATAAAAAACTAGTAGGCTATTTGCAGTATATTAAATAGTTTTTGAGCTGATTATTTTGCACTGAAATGAGTCTGACACATGAGTCTGTCAGCTCTGACAGCGTCGCATCAAGTGCACCTGTGCAATATCATAGCCTATGACTTCCCAAAATATAGTACTATTGTCAACTAGATATCATCACAAGAACTTTTGAGGAATATGCAACATAATTTAGACAATTGTTTTTGTCATATGTATTATAATAACTGACAGACAGTATAATTTCAGCCGCTCTGTGCAGCTCGAACGTTAGGAGCTCAGCTGAGCTCAGCTTCGCGGCTGAGACACCAAGAGACTATTAACTTAAAGCTTTTACTCTTAAACACAAAAGGCACGTCCACTTTAATAAAAAAGGAATATTTATTAAACAAGCCAGATCAAGAGCAGAAAAAACGCTCTCACGATTAAATAAATAATATAAGTTACAGAAAACTAGCCTTCTTCAATCTGTCTCTCTTCTCCAGTGGGTTGGGCTAATCCAAAAGTGAAAACAATGGGGGTGTTCTGAAGGCAGACTCATACCTGTGAAACAGGGGTGCTCTGAAAACACCCCCATTAGCAATTAGTGTTTTCCACCTGTTGAAATGAACGCGGCGCGGCAAAACTGATGAAATGAACGCGGCAAAACTGATGAAATGAACGCGGCAAAACGGACAGTACAGATCCACTTTTGCGGCACGACTGAAGCGTGGTGTTGTGACGCTTCCCCTCATATGTATGTTGATGGGCGTTCCTCAAGTTTACCGCTATGGGTGTGCGTTTGAGCCAGCGGGAATGAAAAACAAAGGACCGGCGAGAGACTTCTCTTCGCCAGTTGGTTGGGCCAATCCAAAAGAAGTGAAAACAATGGGGGTGTTCTGAAGGCAGACTGATACCTGTGAAACAGGGGTGCTCTGAAAACACCCCCATTAGCAATTAGTGCTTTCCACCTGATTAAATGAACGCGGCGCAGCAAAACTGATGAAATGAACGCGGCAAAAACTAATGAAATGAACGCTGAAAAAAATCGACCAATCAAAATTTTGGTCGAGCCAGAACGTATGGACCAATAATCGACTAATCGACTGGGAGATTACAGCCCTAGTGTTGTGAACTAAAAACTGCCTGTTGCACATGCAGGTCGGGTTTTTTGCCTATGCTGGAACTGTTCAATTCACCGTGATCGTGATGATTCAAGATGGCGAGCCTTTCCCAGTGAGATGAACATTGTGAACTGTGAGATTTGAGTTTCAAACAAACACCTGAGGAATTGGGTAGGAAAGATCTGATTGCCTATTAGAGTTTTCATTTTTGAGCATTGTTTTGAGAGACTGCTCAACGAGTATTTTTGCTTTGCTCAAATTGATTTTTCTCTTGAACTATTGAATCGTTTTCAGCGAATCTACGGATTTTTTAATCGAGTCTTTGAACTGAATCTTTTATTCGAATCTTTGAACTGAATCTTTTATTCGAATCTTTGAACCGAATCTTTACACTGAATCTTTCAACTGGACTTTTTGAACTGAACCCTTTCAACTGATCCATTCAACGAATCTTTTCAGTGATTCATTGAACTTTTTTCTTCTGAACCATTATTTTTGCCTTGTGTTCAATACCAAGGATTTAATTTTGAATGTGGTTTTGAGTGAACTGTCCACCTTTACAATTGTGAACATTTGTATTTGATATTGAAGGTGTGTAATTCTAGGAAGATATTCATAGCTAGAGGGTGCACCCAATCAAACGGAGTCAAGTGAACTTGTTCAATTATAGTCAATTTAATTGAAAGTTCATGTAACTGTGATTTAATATAGACCAAAAATTGTGACATGGTTTGAATTTTATTTTATTTTCCTTTTAAAAGGAAATTTCATTTTCACTAAAGATTTTACTTTTAATTCAACAGTGTTGTTTTTATTACACTTCCATAGTCGAACCTACTGGCCTATGATTAATACTAGCTGCAAGTGCAATATTATTTGACACGTATGCTACACATGCAGCAAAAAAACAAAACAAAAAAGCGTTAAAAACATTTAAACCATTTAACTGATAGTATTAATCTGTCAAAGTTCTTACTTTCGGTTAACGGTTAAACGGTCAATAGCATCCCTATACTGCTGTGGAAGTTGTTTATTTCATTAATTTGTTTCCTCCTGTGATAATGGACTGAGGATGGGAGTGGTTTCGGCCGAATCTTAACCAGTGGATTCGGTATTTGGCCGAACCCCAAAAATCTGGATTCGGTACATCCATACTTGTAACTTCATGAAACATTCTCCGATCGTTGAAAATGGCATATCCTTATTTACAGCAAATTATCATGATTAAAAAGAGACCATAATCCGTCACTCATATCAGAATTTATTACTCATGGAATTATAACACATTATAACCTGACAGGAGCACATAAGCTAATAAACAGTAGCTTTAAAGTTGCGTTTATGCTTGTAACTTCATGAAAAATGCTTGTAACTTCATGAAAAATGCTCTGATCATTGAAAATGGCAGTTTATTACTTACAGTTGATGCTCCCGATTGAAATGAGTCCAAGATCAACATAATCCATTGTGTCAATCACAAGATATTCCTCACTGATGATGTGTTGATCAGTGCAGTTTTGAAAAATATTGCAATTTATGTTCATAGCAGCTAGGTGCAGCCCGCAGGCGGTACACTCCGGTTTAGAGGAATAACTCCGCGCTCGTTATGAGTCTATCAAAATGGATATGCATTGGAAAGATGAGATTCTAAGCTTTAAAATGATATCTATAATAATAATAATAATTATATATATATATATATATATATATATATATATATATATATATATATATATATATATATATATATAATGTAATGTCTTTTATCAGCAGTTTCTCATCATTAGATTGTACAAATGTAAAAAAAAAGCATATTTTCTAAAAATATTAAGTGTTTTAACAAATGATACATACTTTTTGACTCTTTAAAGTTATGAGTCTAAATTTGTGTATGTCACTCAGAAAACGATACTCGGTTACTTAACGTAACCTCGGTTCTCTCTAGAAGAGGGAACGAGTATTGCGTAAGTTCCTTACGCTACGGGAAAGTATTCTTTCTTCGAGATTTCTGAAAAACCCCAAATTATCCTTAATTTTGTAACATTGTCAACGCAGTGCGGCAGCCTGGCAGACCATAGCAGGCTATTCCAGCGTGCTATTGGCTGCTCTGCTGGCAACTGCAGCAGCCTATCGGTGAGCCCGCGTGACGTGGCGACCAATGAGGGCGCTTCGCGCCCACCTGGCTTCATTTGCCTACAGGTGGGGCGTGGCCACGTGTATATAAGCAGGGCTCACGGGCTGCATATTCGGTTTTCGTAGTTCTGAAGCGTAAAAGCCCGCGGGGCGCACGGCAAGGAACGCAATACTCGTTCCCTCTTCTAGAGAGAACCGAGGTTACGTTAAGTAACCGAGTATCGTTCTCTTACGAGAGGTTCTCTCGTATTGCGTAAGTTCCTTACGCTACGGGAACATATTGTCAACGCCGTGCGCGCCTCGCATACAGCATATGTATCCCAGGGAACCGGGGAAAAAACACTGCTCGGGCAGGGTGGCCGGTAAAGGAAACGGGCCACCACATATACGGACACTTCATTTGAACTGACGGGTGTTACAACAGGTGGTTACAACACCCTGTCCCATGAATGAGGGAACGGCACCTGCCGGTCTCCTTCAAATTCACCACACCTTGTCTCATGAATGAGGGAACGGCAACGCCGGTCGCCTTCAAATTCACAATATCTTGTTATATGAGTGAGGTAACGGCACCGCCGGTCACCTTCAAACTCACAACAGCTCGTCTCGTAAATGAGGGAACGGCACCGCCGGTCTCCTTCAAATTCACATGAGCCTAGTACCGAACTTACTACCAGTATGTGAGCTATGTCTGCGCAGAATCACTGGGCAGAACCAACAGCCCTATTGAACTGATAACACTTTCGCCTGTAAGGCAGGAACTTCCAGATTGTAAAATCTCACGAACGTAGACGGGGAGGCCCAGCCTGCCGCCATACAGATATCGTGGATGGAAATCCCTCTGGCCCAAGCCCACGAAGAGGCCATGCCTCTGGTGGAGTGTGCTCTGACACCTAGCGGGCACTGCAGGTGTTTGGAAGCGTATGCAGTTGCAATCGCGTCCACTATCCACCTGGACAGGGTCTGTTTCGAGGAGGCGAGACCTTTAGCGCGCCCTCCAAACGAAACAAATAGCTGCTCAGAACGCCTGAAGGCGGCGGAGCGTGTGACATAAACCCTCAATGCCCTGACAGGGCAGAGGATATTGCCACCGTCCCCCTCGTCGGATGCTGGCAGAGCCGAGAGGGAGATAATCTGCGCCCTGAAGGGAGTGCCGATCGCTTTGGGGACATAACCATGCCTCGGTCTGAGAATGACCTTAGAGTCATTAGGACCGAACTCCATACACGTCGGGCTCACTGAGAGCGCGTGTAGATCCCCCACGCGTTTCACTGAAGCCAGAGCTATCAGGAACGCGGTTTTTAGCGAAAGGAACCTTGGTTCCACAGTCTCGAGCGGTTCAAAGGGATGAGCCTTCAGGGCCTCTAGGACCAAGGCCAGATCCCATATAGGAACCAAAGGGGGCCGCGGGGGATTCATCCGTCTGGCTCCTCTGAGGAAACGGATGATGAGCTCGTTCCTTCCTAGCGTGCTACCTAGCGTCGTCTGAGCGAACGCTGCTATAGCCGCCACATACACTTTGAGCGTGGAAGGGGACCTGCCCAGTTCCAAAAGCTCTTGGAGGAAGGAGAGCACCCGCTGGACCCCACATTGCTGTGGGTCCAATCCCTTGGAAACACACCACTCAGTGAACACAGACCACTTAGAACTATATAACCGCCTCGTCGAGGGGGCTCTAGAGTGTGAAATCGTGTTCATAACCCCTTCGGGCAGGTCAACGGGTATCCGTTGGTCACCCATACATGCAGAGACCATCGCTCTGGATGGGGATGCCAAACTGACCCTCCTGCTTGAGAGAGGAGGTCTGCTCTCAGCGGAACTGGCCAGGGGGGTGAGTGCGACAGCTTCACCAGCTCTGGGTACCAAATCTGGTTCTCCCAGCGCGGCGCTATAAGGAGCACCGGGCGGCGCGTCTCCCTGATTTTCGCTATGACCTGGGGCAATAGGGAAATCGGCGGGAAAGCATACAGCGGGAGGCTGGGCCAAGGTTGGGACAGCGCATCCTCGCTTTTGGACAGAAACGTCGGGCAGCGGGCGTTCTCTTTTGTTGCAAAGAGGTCGAGCTCCGCTCTGCCGAATAGGCGCCATACCAGCTGGACTGTCTGGGGGTGCAGGGACCATTCTCCTGAGAGAATGAGGCCCCTGGACAGCTTGTCCGGGCCCACATTGAGGTGGCCCGGTACGTGCGCAGCTCTCAGCGAGCGCAGCGAGCTGTCTGCCCACACGAGCAGGCGTTCTGTCAGATTGCCCAGACACCTGGACCTGACACCGCCCTGCCGGTTCACGTAGGACACCACTGTGGTATTGTCCGACCGGACCAACACGTGGTGTCCTCGTATAAGCGGGAGAAACTGCTTGAGCGCGTTCTCTACCGCTATCATCTCCAAACAGTTTATGTGTAGGAGTTTTTCCTCGCTCGACCAGAGGCCCGAGGCTGATCTGCCCTCGAAAACGGCGCCCCAACCCGTGGTGGAGGCGTCCGTCGAGATGACCTTGCGGTGTGAGATGGCTCCCATCGTCACTCCCCTCTGGTACCAGTCGGCTACTAACCAGGGCTCTAGGGCTGAAACACAGCTCTGAGTCACTCTGATCCTGAAGCCTCCGGACGCCCAGGCTCTGTGAGGCACTCGGGCGTTTAACCAGCATTGCAGCGGGCGCATGCGCATTAAGCCCAGCTGGAGCACAGCTGCAGCTGAGGCCATACGTCCCAGCATCCTCTGAAAGAGCTTGAGAGGTGCGATTTTGCCCGGCCGGAAGTACTCAGCCATGCGCTGAACTTGGCGCGCGCGTTGGGGTGACAGGCGGGCTGACATTGCCACAGTGTCCAGATTCAAACCCAGAAATGAGGTTGATTGCGTGGGCACTAATGAGCTCTTGGTCCAATTGACCGTGAGCCCCAGGCTGTCCGGATGGCTGAGCAGCATTGCCCTGTGGGCGAGGAGCTCGGCCTCTGACTGCGCCAGGATGAGCCAATCGTCCAGATAGTTCAACACTCGCATCCCTCGACTTCTCAGAGGAGCGAGGGCCGCGTCCATGCACTTCGTAAATGTACGGGGTGCTAGTGACAGGCCGAACGGAAGGACGGTGTATTGATAAGCCTGGCCGTCGAAGGCGAATCGTAAGAATGGCCTGTGACGTGGCGTTATCTTGATTTGAAAATATGCATCTTTCAAATCTAGGGAGATTAGCCAGTCTCTCGGGCGAGTATGCGCGAGGATCTGCTTGGTCGTGAGCATCTTGAACGATCTTCTCATAAGAGCTTTGTTCAGACGCCTCAGATCCAGAATCGGTCTGAGCGACCCATCCCTTTTTGGCACGAGAAAATACCGGCTGTAAAAGCCTGACTCGCTCATAGAATGGGGAACCGGTTCTATAGCCCCTTTGCACAGCAGCGTGGCTATTTCTGCTCGAAGTAGATGTGCTACTTCCTCGCTCACTCTCGTCTCTGTACGCCCACAGAAGCGCGGAGGGTGGCGAGCGAACTGCAGAGTGTAGCCGTGCTTCACTGTTTTCAGCACCCATTCTGATACACCTGGAATGGCTTCCCACGCTCTCGCGTGTGCCACACGGGATAGAACGGCCTCCGGGCTCAAAACGCCGCGCTTCGCGGGTTTGACGGCCTGTATAGGAGGGGCGGGCGCAGTGCGCATGGCGCCGGGGGCAGAATGTTCGCGAAAATGTGTGAGCGCGTTTGAGCGGGCACAACTCTTACGCGTGGAACATGACCGGTTAAGAGTGGCTGTGTGACAGCGCGTGTGGTGATTAGGCGTGGGCGCAAATAAGCGGACACGTGACCTAACTCTAGCACTCGAGCGGCCGGTGGCCGCTTTATGTGAGTGAGAGACACGGGATTTGTGGTGCTTGGGTGCAGGGGTGAACACAAAAGTGGGCACGTTTACTGCATTTGAAAACACATACGGCGTGAGTCGTGCAACCAGAAATAAAAGCAACTTCGTGATTTCTCTGGTTCGTCGTAAAACGGCGGTTGTAGACAGGCGAGAGGGCAGTTTTGCCGGCTCGTTGGCTCGTTGGCAGGAGTGGGGGCTGACAGGAAGAAGAGTTTTGACGGTGGTCCGGCCACGGCGGGACTTAACCGTCACTTCCCCCCTCTGCTAGGAGGACTTTGGAGGGGCTTCAGTTGGAAACAGGCGAGAGGGCGAGTCCGCCGGCTCGTAGGCTGCGTGGAAAACATCTGCAGTAGCCACAGGAGTGGGGACTGACAGGAAAACAGAGTTTTAACGGTGGTCCGGCCGCAGCGGGACTTAACCGTCTATTCTCTCCTTATGTATAGACGCCCAAAAATACTCGAGCGCCACGTGGTGCAAGTTAGCTTTCTGTATGTAAGAAAAGCTGGCCGCGAGCCCGGGGAAGCGGACAGTAAACATTTTTATCTGCCGCGAGAGCTGGGCTCGAACTCGGGTCTCCGGCGTTTCAGCCGCTGATTTTGCCACTGTGCTACCGGGAGGGACACAATAGCGTTCAGTTAGCGCGAGCATACGGCAGTACGTCCTCGTGCTTGTTGGCAGTCGTGCGTGCATAAAAGACAGGCTCGTTACTGCAATAGTAATATTTCCAGCCGCCTGAACTGGAGAGGGGGCTGAGAAATGCTAGAGAAAGGCGGTTCGTCCGGCCACAGCGGGACGAAAACACCCTCTGTTAATTTTCCGGTGAGTGCGGCGCGCACGCGCGCGCTGAACATGCTCGTGACCGTGCGCACTCTCATTCCTTGTGAACGGCGCAATCTGTGCGGTCCAACAGGGGGGAGTGCGGGTTCATTGGAGAGCATATGTCAGCGTCATGTCTCATGACGGCGTTTGTTCGCTGGCGTGCGTGTCTTAACAGGCTCGTGTACAGCAAAATGAACAATTCCAGTCGCCTGAACTCATGAGGGGACTGAGAAATGTGCGCGAGGGTGGAACAGCTCTCTTGTAACGTAAAGAGAGCTGCAGGACCGTCCGTTTCTGCCATCCCTTGTATGTAAGCGGCGCATTAGCGCGGCATGAACAGAGGGGGGAGGCGGCTCGCTCCGAGACCGTTCATTTCTACCATCCCTTGCAAGCGGCGCGGTGGCGCGGCTTGAACAGAGGGGGAGGAGGCTCGCTCCGAGACCGTTCATTTCTACCATCCCTCGCAAGCGGCGCGGTGGCGCGGCTTGAACAGAGGGGGAGGAGGCTCGCTCCGAGACCGTTCATTTCTACCATCCCTTGCAAGCGGCGCGGTGGCGCGGCTTGAACAGAGGGGGAGGAGGCTCGCTCCGAGACCGTTCATTCCTACCATCCCTTGTAAGCGGCGCGGCTTGAACAGAGGGGGGGGGAGGCTCGCTCCGAGACCGTTCATTTCAACCATCCCTTATAAGCGGCGCGGTGGCGCGGCTTGAACAGAGGGGGGGGAACAGCGGAGTGATGTCATCATAAAACTGCTCGAGTCGAGCCCGCAGGGTCGACATAGAGAGTTCCTCGCACTCGGGGCAATCGCTCGCGAGGAGTGCGGCGGCGGCGTGGTCACGGCCCAGACAGAGAGCGCAGACACATGGCGGTCTCTGGTGCTGAGCTGCACGTGGCACGAGCCGCAGGTGGAACGAGGCGTTTTGATAAAAACGCTCGAGCTCTTTTATGAAACGTGTGACGCAACGGCGAGAACACGTGCAATGAAAGGATATAATGCTGCCGGATAGCAGAGCAGGCACGGATGGCTGAAGGTGGCGCGATGCTGCCGGCTTCTTCAGGCGCTGTCCTCTGCTTGCTCGTCTGCACGATCACGGCGGCGGGTTCCAGATCCAGCGATGCGAAGGGCTTCGCTGAAGAAAAGAAAATCGAATATGCAGCCCGTGAGCCCTGCTTATATACACGTGGCCACGCCCCACCTGTAGGCAAATGAAGCCAGGTGTCCCAGGTGCCTCATTGGTCGCCACGTCACGCGGGCTCACCGATAGGCTGCTGCAGTTGCCAGCAGAGCAGCCAATAGCACGCTGGAATAGCCTGCTATGGTCTGCCAGGCTGCCGCACTGCGTTGACAATGTTACAAAATTAAGGATAATTTTGGGTTTTTCAGAAATCTCGAAGAAAGAATACTTTCCCGTAGCGTAAGGAACTTACGCAATACGAGAGAACCTCTCGTAAGAGAACAACAGTTTAGCAAATGTCAAGGACTGAACAAAAAGGCTACCTTAGTTCTAAATGCTGTAACTTTTGATTACTTTATGATATGACGCCACAAAATTTGACCCAGATGCAGAGCACATATAGGGGAACATCACCAAAAAAATTTCACCAGAATTTCTGCTGCCCTATTTCCTTCCTGAGTTATTGAATGTTAAATAAATATTTGTAAAATTATTTTTAAAATATTTGTAAAAAATTGCCTTTTATCAGCAGTTTCTCAGCAATAGATTGTCCAAATATAATATGTATATTTTATAAAAAATATATATTTTATAAAATTAAATAAATATTTGTAAAATTATTTTAAAAATATTTGTAAAAAATTGCCTTTTATCAGCAGTTTCTCAGGAATAGATTGTCCAAATATAATAAAATGTATATTTTATAAAATTATTTAAAAAATATATTTTTTAATTGCCTTTTATCAGCAGTTTCTCAGCAATTTAAAAAAATATATATATATGTATATATTTTCTAAAAATATAAAACGTTTACTAACAAATGATACCTACCATTTGACTATCCTTTCTATAGTTTTGGAGATATGAGTCTTTAAAGTTGTATATGTCACTCAGACAAAAACTCTGAAAATACCTTCAGGGCTTAAGGGGTTAAAGTGTTTATTACAAATAAATTACTAAATGCTAAAAATGAATAAATGTAGATGCAGCACCCCTGCTCAGCAGCTCTGGAGATGATGCTCGTGTAAAGTTTTTACTCATGTAGGCCTATCAAAGAGAATGAAAGCCCATGTCCGCCACTATATAAAACTATAAAAAAGGTAGGCTAATTGTGACTTTTTATCTCACAATTCTGACTTTAAAGTCACAATTACCTTTTTTTGTATTCAGTGGCGGAAATGGGCTTCCTTTACAAATGACATCGGCTAGCTACTAAACGTCTTAAACAATATTAATTTAAAAATATAGGCATAGCTGAAAATATACTGCACATACAAGTCAATCAAATTATAATTAATATCAGCAGTATGGATTATGCTGTTTTATGAAATGTCATTATAGGCTACCATTGCATAAAAATCTTGAATTGATTGTCTCAGGTGGGAGGCAGCACAGGTAAACAAAAAAATAACAACAGAAGAAAAAACTAACACATTTTTTTTTAAAAAACCTAGCCTCTTAACTTTGATTTTACAAATAGGTTACTACATATCCGCAGATTCACTCTTCTCTCTGGTTATGCGCAACACGGGAGAGCAAGAAAGAGCAGGCACGCTCTGCCAAGAGACATGAGAAAACGGCACTTTTTAATTCATGGAATAAGACACTGGCGCTTTAAATAAAAAAGTAAAGGTATGCGTTTTGTTACTTTAATTATCAGTAACGCAATAATGTAACAAATGTTTTTTTTTTCTTGCATGTTAAGTATGGAGAGAAAGCAGGAAGGAATAATGTGGTTCGCCTCACTCGCCTTACTGCGTGCATATTTATTCAGGCCATATCATACAATATAAAACTTATATGGCCTGTATAAATATGCACGCAGTAAGGCGAACCCCGTTCTAACACAACGAAGAGCTGTGCAAGCGCACGCAGCGGAATTGTGTGTAGGCTACAGGCTTCATAAGGTTATGAAAAACCTGGAAAAGTCATTGAATTTTAAAGTAGCAATTTCCAGGCCTGGAAAAGTTTTGGAAAAATAAATAAATCAGAAAGTTTTGGAAAAGTCATGGAAATTTGTTTAAAAAAATTTATGTAATAGAATATATGTTTAAGTGATAATATTGGTTAAACAAACTTTGAAACTTCGTAAACATACTTCATTCCTTCGATCCACCCAACTGCTGCATTCCGTCCGTCAGATTTCCTTTTTGCAGCGTTGAGCATTATAACCAATCACACGCGTTTCTGTCGAGCGTGATTGCTAGCGCTGGGCACAAAACGGCGATACTTTTATGGTATCGAACGAAAAACTCAGATACTATGAGTATCGAAAAATGATTTATCTTTTGGTGCCAAATTTCGGTTCCAAAAGCCAAGCGGCTGTGTCTGTGTGAGCCTGTAGCATACTTGCATGTAAGGACCTAAAGCACCGGCGATTGGTTGTCCACCACCACGTGACAGGTAGGATTTCTGAAGATACTCGCAGTCACACAACACAAGTGTAGTTGTTTTTTCTCATGTGTGGCTTCACTTTATAAAAGTGGATGCCGAGTCAGCAAAGTGCAACAAATGCGATTCTGTGAGACGTAAGTTCACAAACAGCGCGAGTGAATCACCGCGTGCGCATGCTCTTTCTTTCCCTCTCAAAATGCTCAAATGGCTTCACATCAGCGCATCCGCATCGCATCTGAATTAAAATCGAGCTGCACAGTTGACACAGGATTTGCCACTTGCACAATCGAGGCAGTGTCGCATCGTCACTAAAGTTTATAATTTGCATTTATTCTAGCCAGTGTTCAAACCGCTCAGCACACACACACAGGCCATCTCACAAAAAAGCTTGCGAGTACAAATTGCACTGAAATGGTCAAATACACACAAATGTATGTACTAAATTACCCTCTTGACGAGTATGAGAGAGAGACTTTTTTTTTTTTTTACGGTCTATGGTATGCACGTAAACCCCGTCGTGAGTCTCGTGACTCGCGAGTGAACATTTGTGCAACTGCATGTAACTGTATCTGTGTTCGCTCTTAAAGTGACAGCAGTCGAATAAACTGCCGTCTCGGAGTTTCTCTTTGTCTTGTGTTGTTTGATTAACCTTTATGACACTCACTGTTCTTGAATGACTAACTTTTGCAACCTTAAGTGTAAGGATTAATCTAATTTAATTTATTCAGGGAAGACCAATATTAATTTACATTTGATTCCTTATTAAATGTCTTTAGTATTTCTTACCTCAATACTAATGTTAGACCTACCTGAAAATCAGTCTTTAAAAACAAAAATGCACTGCATGATCAGATATTTAGCTGAGATAATTACATACATTTATATAATAAATGTATATAATAAATATATTGTCAGAAATAAAATTCAGGCCCTGAATGAATGTCTGTAAAATTCCCTATAAATAATTCTACATGATAAAAAGAAGGCTTCAAATAGATCGGTATCTATGATCATATCGGCAGATATTGCTTCCTGTGATCAGCCTCAAAAATCCTGATCGGAGCACCCTTATAAAAAGCACAACTAGTTTTTTTAATAATGTTACCCTGAGTGAGAAGTGTTACCAGAATTTGTTTTAATTAAGGTGAAAAATAAAAGTTTTGTGTTTAACCCTCTCGAGTCGGCCGTTGCGCCGGCGTGATTGGCTTGCTTTTTTTCTTATCAGTGCCAAAGAGACTCAAATAACTGTTGTTTTCATTCAGGCTAGTGTTATACATCATTATAATCTGTTAAGTGTCTTTTGTTTTTTTTTTTCAAATTGTTTTTCTTTTTGCACAATAAAAAAATCAAACATGATGCGCAATCTGCAGCCTCTCTGTCAAAGATTTCATTCAGATAGTCTTCAGAAAATGACCTCTAGCTTAGTGAATACTTGTCTTACAAACATGACATATGTCTAAAGAAATGCTGAAATGTCAGGTTTTAAACACTGTAAACCAAATCAAAAACAAATATTCTGCACCGTCAGAAAAAATTTGCAAAATTTGTACCTTTTGGGGTACAACGGCTTGTCACTGGGGCAGTACCCTCAAGGGTACACCCGTTGTACCCTTTCACATGGGTACATATCTGTACTAGGGCTGTCAACGAATATTCTAAATTCGAATATATATTCAAATAGTTTTAAAAAAACGAATTTGGAAAGTGAAAATTAATATTCGAATAAAAAAATTTGGAAAAAAACGCTGGCGGTGGTAGAGGGCTCGCTAGCACGCCTGAAGCCTTGTTTATACTTTCGCCTGACTCCGCAGCGCGAACCCCCGCTGACTGCACGCGCTCCTCCCCAAACGGACGAGGCATTTATACTTGACGCGCTCGCCATTGTGCTATTATTTGAAACGACAACTCGGAGTAATTGTTCTATAAACCGTCAGGAAAAAGCATCGAGAAGAAGTGGGCTAATGTACACAGGTGACGATCATTTATTTTTGTAAACTTCACCGAAAACCACACTACAGTTCTACCCTACACCGTCTGGTGCTACTTGGACACGTCATCAGTGATGATCCCGGGGTCAACAGGTGTTTCGGGTCTTTAATCAACAGCACCCTCGCCCGGGCGACCCTGCCGGGGGTGATCAGTCCCCGGCCTGTGGCCAAGTGGCATGCTACGCCACGGATCCCCCCTCCGGATCCACAGCCATCGTGAGGCTTTTTCAGCAGCCTCTGAGATGTTCTTTATGGCTCTTCTACACAGTTGACCTTTAACTCCAAGGATTTTGAGTGTTCGGAGCAACTACTGTCCAGCAAAGCCCCTACAACCGACCTCCACTGGCTCACTGCCTACTTTCCAGCCGCTGCTCCTGCACTCCTCCACCAGCTCTGCATACTTGGCTCTCTTGCGCTCGTTTGCCTCCTCCAATCTGTCTTCCCAGGGGACAGTAAGTTCCACTATGACCACCTGCTTGGTCGACTCTGATGTTATCACCACGTCTGGGCGGAGTGAAGTGGTCGTGATGTGTTTCGGGAACTTAAGCTGTCTTCCCAGATCCACTTGGAGGTGCCAGTCTCTTGCATTGGAGAGGAGCCCACCTGATGAACGTGGCTGCTGTTGTGCCTTCTCCCCAGCTCTGACAAAGGAGGTGGTATGCTTGGAGGGATACTGACACTTACTGTTCTGTATCGCTGCAGTGATTGTATCTGCCAGAGCCCTAAGGACCTGATCATGGTGCCAGCGATACCTCCCATCCCCCAAAGCCTTTGGACAGCAGCTGAGGATATGCTCCAGTGTGCCACTCCTCTGGCACAATTGGCATGCTGGAGAGTCTACCAAGCCCCAGCGGTGCAGGTTGGATGGGCTAGGTAGAAAGTTGTACACCGAACTGACGAGGAACTTGATGCGCAGTGGCTCAGAGCTCCACAACTCTGCCCAGGTGATCTTGCGCTGCTCTGCGTTCTCCCACCGAGTCCAGGTGCCTTGCTGCTGCATACCAACCATCTTGGTCAGGCGGTCTTCCTCCACCTCGTCCTGCACCAACTGACGTTTCTCCCTCCCTCTTGCTTTGTCGTAGCGTGGCTTGGGAAAACTGCCCAGGCCTGCACGTCCCACCGCCACGTTACCCACCAGGACACCATGCCTCAGCCTTGCCTCCGCTCTGTCCACCGCTTCCTGTGCCTGCCACTTCCTTCCAGTCTTAACGCAGATTCCAGCTGAGGAGACTTTGGCATCCGAGGAATCTCTGTACATCAAGACCTCCCGGGCACGTGTGACCTTGAACTCCTCGGATAAGCTGCTGAAGGGAAGCTGCAGTTTGGTGGAATGACTGTAGAGGGCGATGTTACTTAGGGACCGTGGGAGCCCTAACCACCTCCTGAGGAACTGACTAATGGTTCTCTCCATTGCTTCTACCGTTGTCGTGGGTACCTCGTATACGAGAAGGGGCCAGAGAAGCCTCGGTAGGATTCCATGCTGGTACATCCATATTTTGTACTTTCCTGGAAGCCCTGACTTGTCGACTGCAGTGAGCCAGTTCGTCACGTCGATCCTGGTTTGCTGGAGAGCGGTTGTGTCCTTCAAGGAGCTGTCAAAGATCTTCCCTAAGCTCTTGACCGCTCTCTCTGTTACTGATGGAATTTGTGACCCCTCCAAGGCAAAGCGGAACCGGTTGGCCACTTTGCCTTTCTTTACAACCAGGGACCTAGATTTGGCTGGCTTAAAACTCATCCTTGCCCATAGGATGAGACGTTGGAGCCCCTGGAGAAGCCATCTACACCCCGGAACTGAAGCTGCTGTCACGGTTAGGTCATCCATAAAGGCTCTTATGGGTGGCTACCGAGTACCAGATCTAGACATGGGACCCCTACACTCCACCTCTGCTGATTTGACGATCATGTTCATGGCTAGAGCGAAGAGTGGTACCGAGATTGTGCAGCCGGTCTAGCCGTTGCCAGGCAGATGTTTCCGTTCCTGACGAAACTCTCAATCTGAAACTGTTGTAGTAGTCCAGAATGAGGTTGCGGATCGTCTCTGGCACATGATGTCTTGTCAGTGCTTCATTGACCAGCTTGTGGGGAATGGACCCATAGGCGTTGGTAAGATCCAGCCAGAGCACGGCCAGGTCTCCTCTGGTCTCCTTTGCCTCCCGGATCAACTGGCTCACCACTCCTGTGTGTTCTAAGCAACCAGGTACTCCTGGGACTCCCCCCTTCTGCACTGAGGTGTCTATGTACCCATTCTTCAGGAGGTACTCCATTAGCCGTTGGGACACGATCTTAAAGAAGATTTTCCCTTCGACGCAGAGCAGCGAGATTATACGAAACTGCTCAATGGTGCTTGCGTTCTCTTCTTTGGGTATCCAGATCCCCTCAGCTGATCTCCATTGGGAAGCCACTCTCCCTCTCTGCCACAAAACCCTCAGGATTTTCCAGTAGCTTTGGGCACTGTTTGTAGACCTTATAAGGTACCCCGCTAGGACCAGGAGCGGAACTTGATCTTGCTGCCATTACTGCAGCCTTCACTTCTTTCAAGGTTGGCCCAGAGATGTTGAACTGAACTGCTGGTTCTGGAGGTACTATGAGCTTCTCACAGGGGCCGAGATCTTGCTCCCTTGCAGAGTCACTAAAAGTGATGCTGAGGTGGTGGTTCATCTCCTCAACAGAGCACGTGAGGTTGCTGCTTTTCTTCTGCCCCAGGAGTCTTTTAGTGAAGCTGAAGGGGTTGGAGATGAATGCCCTACGCTTGCGGGCTCGCTCCTTGCCCTTCTTTCGATGCCACTCAGCCCGCCTGAGTGTGGTTAGCCTCTTCCTTGTAATCTCTCGGAGTTCAGCCAGGCCAGTTTTCTCCTCCTCCTTTGCTGCCTTATACTGTCGTTTCAGGGATCGTAGCTCTTGTCTCAGCTGGCTGATCTTGACCTCTCGCCGGTTTGGTCGTGATGGAATAGTTGAGCCATGCTTTTCTATGACACCAAACCGCTCTTCGCCTATGCCCATTGTGAGGGTGCACATGGTATGGAGTTTCTGTTCAACATTTCCCTTGCATGTTGACTCCAGGATCTTATCGAGGTCCTCATCGAATTGGTACCAATCCTTCTTGTTAGCGGCAGGCCACTTCACCTGACGCTGTTCTGGCTTTCTGCTTTGCGAAGGGGCTGGTGCTGCATGGAGGTTCCGGACGCTGTGGTGTGGCTCCGGGCCTGGCTCCTCCTCCGTCTGACCAGGTTCTGCAACCGGCGCTCCAGAAACTGGGGTGCTGGCTACAAAAGAGTCATGTAAAACAGATCAAAATAAACCATGATACTTTTGACATGAGAACAAAATATATGTAGAAATGTAACGTTAACTTATACAACTAAATTTATGATCTCTTAAATGTTTCCTAATTTCACTAAACACTTTCGTAAATTTTCACTCAGTTTCGTGATCTTTTCTTTATTAAACGGGCTTGTTTATGCTTTTGTAGGCTCATTTTGTAAATATAAGCAACTAATTTGTATGTGCAAACTGGACCACCCTTACTCTGCATCGCCCGCCACAAGCTCTTTGTCTGCAACACGACAATAACGGAGAAATAAATTGTGTTCATTTGTAAGGACATGAGACCGATCAGTGTCGTGGAAGGAGCAGGCTTCAGGGTGTTCTGTCAAGCAATGGAACCGAGGTACTGACTGAATAGATATTACATGAATAAAGGATAAATACACTGCTTCCACTGGTTTGATTATTTACTGTTTCATGTCAAGGAAAAGTTCCATGTTTACCACAGCACAGCTTTCTCGGAGCGTTCAGTATGCTGTAAAACTTCAATTAATATTTGTTTCAATCACTGAATGAAGCCTGCTATATTTGGGACAAGGGTCACGACCTTAAATTGCTTGCACAAAACTCTTGATCAGCACTCAAAATGTGTTTGTTCATTTAAACCGTTATGCGCAGAGAGAGTGAGGGCGAGAGAGCCATTAGTTGATTTACTTGTTTTTGTGTAGGTAATACGTTGTCAAATATGTTTAAACTTAAATAGACTACATATACAAGTAGTTATGTCTCTTTGTATTAATTTGTCCTGTTATTGACGTAATGCGCGTCATTGACAAAATGCGCAACCAGATGTTCGAATAGTTTGAATATTCGTGTTTTTTTAGAAGGAATATTCGAACGTCATTTTTGAGCAATTTTGACAGCCCTAATCTGTACCCTTGCAGTCTGTACCTTTCAAAGGCAAATATGTACCTCTGCTAAATTTTACCTTATAGTGCAATGGTACTAATGGTGCAAATAGTTACAAATTTGTCCTTTTAAGGGATTACACCCAAGATGGCGGCGCGAGTAGTTCGCGAGGCTCTGGGTCTCTCCAGATTCTGCAATTTTGCGGTATTTTTCCTGCTCATCTCGGGTCTGTTCGTTCAGAATAGTTGTGCCTTAACATCGTACACCCGTGGTGAGATTTTGGATATTGGTTTGCGAATTTCCGACAGTTTTATGGACAATCTTCGACTCCTTCCTGAGATCGCTAGGACACCGAGGCTATGCACTCTACCCGGCCGGGCGGAAGTGCTCGCAGGCGGCGCCGAGATCGTAAACAAAGACGGGGTATACGCGGAGGACTGAGAGCTAAGCTAAGGCTAAAGCTAAGGCTAACCCCACATCGGCTCTCTTTACCCAGTATTTTCCTTGCCAATGTACGGCCGCTAGTGAACAAAATGGAGGAGATTCGACTCAGCATCACACACAGCAAGAAACTTTTGAACTGTAACGTCCTAATCTTCACAGAAACCTGGCTAAACGGCGGAATACCGGACACCGCTATTGAGCTAGCGGGATGCCACACGCTCCGGGCAGATAGAACATTAGATGGCTCCGGTAAGACCAGAGGTGGTGGATTGTGCATTTACATTAACAAAGCCTGGTGCACAAACTCTGCTATTGTTGGGAGTCATTGTTCAGCTAACCTCGAGTTTCTCATGGTTAAATGTAGACCGTTTTATCTACCGCGGGAGTTCACTTCCACCATTATAACTGCAGCTTATATTCCCCCGGATGCTGATGCCAAGCTTGCTATGAAAGAACTTCATGCAGCCATCAGTAAACAACAGACTGATCACCCGGAAGCTGCTTTTATTGTTGCAGGTGACTTTAATCATTCAAACTTAAAGTCAGTGCTACCCAAGTTTCACCAGCATGTTTCCTGCCACACCAGAGGAAACAAAACCTTAGACCATGTTTACACAAACATGGCTGGTGCTTACGTTGCGACACCCCTCCCCCACTTGGGACAGTCAGATCACCTTTCTTTGTTCCTCATCCCCAAATATGCACCCCTCATCAACCGTGTGAAGCCATCAGTGAAGACCATCAAGGTGTGGCCTGCGGGGGTTGATTCCACACTCCAGGAAAGGTTTCTACACACAGACTGGAGTGTGTTTGCTTCTCAAGCCACCAGTGGTGCTCACACGGACATTGACTTCTACACCTTCTCTGTATTGGATCATATCAATACCACCATTGACAGTGTTACAACCCAGAAACAGATCACCACATACCCAAATCAGAAGCCATGGATGAACAGGGAAGTGCGACTCCTGCTGAAGTCACGCAATACTGCCTTCAGATCAGGAGATGCACAAGCCTACAGTACGTACAGGGCAAACCTGAAGAGGGGGATCAAAAAGGCCAAGCACTGCTACAAGCTAAAGATAGAGGGACACTTTTCCAACTCTGACCCTCGACGCATGTGGCAGGGCATTCAGGCCATCAGTGACTACAAACCTACCCACTCCAACCCCGCAGCCACTGATGTCAACTTCCTGAACGAGCTAAATTACTTTTATGCTCGCTTTGAAAGAGACAACAGAGAAACTGCCACCAAGCTCAAACCCTCAGCTGACCCACCAATCACACTCGCCTCCACAGATGTCTGCAAGGCACTGAGCCGGATCAGCGCGCATAAGGCTGCTGGACCAGACAACATCCCTGGTCGTGTTCTCAGGGCATGTTCGGAGCAGCTCGCTGGGGTTTTTACAGACATTTTCAACCTGTCTCTTGCCCAAGCAGCTGTACCTTCATGCTTTAAACGCACTTCCATTGTGCCAGTGCCAAAACACTCTAACCCGAGGTGTCCTAATGACTCTTCTGACTACTACAAAGACTCTCTACCATCCACATTGGACTCACACCAGTTTGCCTACCGCAGCAATAGGAGCACAGAGGATGCAGTTTCCATGGCACTGCACTCTGTGCTCACTCACCTGGACAATAAAAACACTTACGCACGCATGCTGTTTGTTGACTTCAGCTCAGCATTCAACACTGTCATCCCAACCAAGTTAATAGCCAAACTTGGAGACCTGGGCATCAACACTTCAATGTGTAACTGGATTTTGGACTTCCTAACTGACAGACCCCAGAATGTTCGTTCAGGATTCACCTGCTCCACATCCATCACTCTTAACACTGGTGTACCACAGGGCTGTGTGCTAAGCCCGTTTCTCTACTCCCTCTTCACCGCCGACTGCAAGCCTGTGTATGGATCTAATTCTATCGTCAAGTTTGCGGACGACACAACGGTGATTGGACTCATCAGCAACAACGATGAGACTGCCTATAGGGAGGAGATCCAGCACCTGGCCACATGGTGCACCGAAAATAACCTGCTCCTCAACACCACCAAAATGAAGGAGCTCATCGTGGACTTCAGGAAGGAGTCAAGAGGCACACACGACACCATCCACATCAATGGAATGGCTGTTGAACGTGTCTCCAGTTTCAAGTTCCTGGGGATCCACATCTCGGCGGACATGTCGTGGACGACCAACACCTCCAGCCTGGTCAAGAAGGCTCACCAGCGCCTATTCTTCCTGAGGACACTGAGGAAGAATCAGCTCTCCTCGGCTATCCTGGTGAACTTCTATCGCTGCGCAATAGAAAGCATCCTGACCAACTGTGTCGCAGTGTGGTATGGGAGCTGCTCTGTTGCGGAGCGCAAGGCACTGCAGCGGGTGGTGAAAACTGCCCAGCGCATCACAGGGACTCCACTACCTGCCATCGAGCACATCCAGAGGAAACGCTGCCTGCATCGAGCTCGCATCATCCTCAAGGACTCCTCTCACCCAGCCCACAGACTGTTTTCTCTCCTGCCCTCCGGCAGGCGTTTCAGGATCCACCGGACCAGGACGGTCACAGATGCATCAGCGTCAGACCTCTACACTCCGCCCATCCGCTCCGCTTCACCCGAGTTCTGATTCATCGCACCTGTGTTCATCACCTGTCCCTAATTCCCTATCACTGCACTTCCTGTTATAAGCACCTTCAGTCTCTTCAGTCATTGTCAGGTCTCGTCGATGCTACATCGCCATACTGACTCACTGACTCGATCCTTACCTTCTGACGACTTACCTGTGTTCCTTCTTCCGACGATCCTTCCTCAACCAGCCTGCCTTCTTCAGATCACCTGCCTTGAACTTTCACCATCCCGACTTCCATCTTGCATCAGATAAGAGACTCATTCAGAACACTTCATCAGTTACCGCTCCAGTTTATCTCATCACTTCTTCCTGTCTGCCGTGACCATTATATGTTTGTGTTTAATAAATATCCTTTCAACTTACCTGTTTGTGTCATTCAGCAACCCTGACAGAAGACCTGACCAAACATGCACAAACCATCTGGTCACGGCGACGGAGAAGCCTCCACGCCGATCTTCACCACCGGATCCTCACCTGTCACTTCATCACCCACCATCAATCCTTCTTCGTCTGCCTCTGTCAGTCTCATGGCCCGGCCAGCGCCCTTCTCAGGCGAGGAGGGGGAGTGCAGCGGATTTCTCCTGCAGTGCGAGCTGTTCATGGAGATGAACGCATCACAATTCGACTCCGAGAGATCAAAGGTAGCTTTCTTCATTTCCCTTCTCACTGGAAGAGCATTGCTTTGGGCACAATCACTTTGGGAAGCTAAAGGAGCTGTGACTGAGACCCTGAGCAACTTTATTAGTCACTTCCGGGTAGTGTTTTCTACAGTCGCTAATGCTTTATCTGTTCATGATCAGTTATTTCGTCTACGGCAAGGCAAGTCATCTGTGTCTTCATATGCACTTCAGTTTCGAACCCTAGCAGCCTCTAGTGGATGGAATGAACCGGCTTTAATCACCGCCTACCGGCAAGGGTTAGATCATGAGATCCGGTTACAACTCACCATTCATGATGACGCCATTGGTTTGGAAAGCCTCATTCAGCGTTCCATCGGAGTGGATCAACGCCGTACTGCCTGTCTGCTCGCTCAACCTGCACTGCCTCCTCCTCGTCCTTCCACCACAGTCAACCCTCTAACACCAGAACCCATGGACCTCAGTTCTGCACATTTATCATCAGTTGAACGCCAGAGACGCATTTCTAACAACCTGTGTCTATACTGTGGATCCGCTGGCCACCTGCTAGCCTCTTGTCCAGTTCGTCCCCCACGACCGGCGGTGAGTACAGTACATCTTCCATCACCCATTTCTCAATTGAAATACACTACGGTTCAAATTTCACATCGTCAGCACTCTCTTCCAGCACAAGCACTAATCGACTCTGGGTCCGCTGGTAATTTTATCTCACGTTCCACTCTTCAAAAGCTACAAGTCCACCATGAATCCATCCCGCAGACTCTTCAAGTGCATTCCATCCTCGGCAGACCGCTCGGTCGTGGGAGGATATGTCACCGCAGCCCCTCTGTAACAATGAAAGTTGGTTGTCTTCATCAAGAGGAATTGTCTTTTCTGGTGTTGGAGGGTTCTACGGCAGATATCATCCTGGGACGTCCGTGGCTGGAACTCCATTCTCCAGATATCAACTGGTCTACGGGAGAGGTTCGTCAATGGGGAAGTAACTGCTTTTCACGCTGTTTAGTTCAGGTTAAAAACCAAACCACCGCGTGGTAAAATCTACCCACTGTCCATCCCAGAACAGAAGGCCATGGAGGAGTACATCGAGGAGGCACTTCATCAAGGATACATCCGGCCTTCTACCTCCCCTGCTGCTTCAAGCTTCTTTTTCGTCGGTAAGAAGGACGGAGGCTTGCGCCCCTGTATAGATTACCGGACCCTCAATAATGCCACCGTCAAGTATAGATATCCTCTTCCTCTGGTCCCAGCCGCCTTGGAACAGCTCTGTGGTGCAAAGGTATTCACAAAACTAGATCTCCGTAGCGCTTATAATTTAATTAGAATTAGAAAGGGAGATGAGTGGAAGACCGGATTCATCACTCCTGCAGGCCACTATGAATACTGCGTCATGCCCTTCGGGTTGTCCAATGCTCCAGCGGTCTTCCAGGGGTTTATGAATGAGATATTTAAAGATTATCTGAACCAGTTCGTTATAATCTACATCGATGATGTCCTTATATATTCTACCAGCCTGTCCGAGCATTGCCATCATGTCAAGTCAGTTCTCCAACGTCTTCGGGATCATCAGCTGTATCTAAAACTCGAGAAGTGCGAGTTCCATCAAGAAACCCTCCACTTCCTAGGGTATGTGATCACTCCTCAGGGAGTCACCATGGACCAGAGGAAGGTGGATGCCGTTGCCAACTGGCCATTACCCATCACTATCAAAGAGCTGCAACGATTCCTGGGCTTCGCAAACTTCTACCGTAGATTCATTCAAGGTTACAGTCAAATCAGTGCTCCTATCACCTCACATCTGAAAAAAGGGGCCAAGTCTCTGTCCTGGACCTCCGAAGCCACCCAAGCGTTTGATGTGTTGAAGCAATCCTTCAGTTCCGCTCCTACCCTTGTGCATCCCAATCCAGATCTTCCTTTCACCGTCGAAGTGGATGCGTCCAACACTGGGGTAGGAGCGGTCCTCTCTCAACAGCAGGGGAAGCCTCCTCGTCTCCATCCATGTGCCTTCTTCTCCAAGAAGATGTCCCCGGCGGAGCAGAATTATGATATCGGCAACCGGGAACTGCTGGCTATCAAGCTAGCTTTGGAGGAATGGAGACACTGGCTGGAGGGAGCGAAACATCCCTTTGTAGTCATCACAGACCACCGAAATCTGGAATACCTTCGAGAGGCCAAAAGACTCAACACTCGTCAAGCTCGCTGGTCCCTTTTCTTTACAAGATTCAACTTCAAGGTAACATACCATCCAGGGGACAAAAATGTCAAGGCTGATTCACTATCTCGTATACACCAACCCGATACCTTCACTCCAAAGCCAGAACCTGTCCTCCCTTCAGCCTTGATTGTTAGTCCCATCCAGTGGGGTATAGATGACCACATAGCCGACGCCACCCGAACCGAACCTGCTCCGCCGGGAGGGCCAGTGGGACGGATCTATGTTCCCACGCGTCTACGTCCGTCCCTCATGGACTCGGTCCATACTTCGCTGGGCTCTGGACACCCAGGCAGTCAACAGACCCTCTCGCTCCTTCAACGACGGTACTGGTGGCCCAGTATGAGCCAGGATGTGTCCCAGTACGTTAAGGGCTGCTCAGTCTGTGCCATGGCCAAGGTCCCTCGTCAGCTCCCAGAAGGTAAATTAGTACCCCTGCCTATCCCAACCAGGCCGTGGTCCCATATGGGGATAGATTTTGTTACCGATCTTCCTTCCTCTAAATCTCAAACATGTATACTGGTGGTTGTTGACCGTTTCTCGAAGGCCTGTAAGCTCATCCCTATGCCAGGTCTACCCACCGCCTTCGAAACGGCAGAAGCATTATTTAATCAAGTTTTTCGTCACTTTGGGTTACCAGAAGATATCGTCTCCGATCGCGGACCTCAGTTTATATCCAGGGTATGGAGAGCCTTCTTCAACCTTCTGGGAGTCACAGTCAGCTTGACGTCAGGATATCATCCCCAGTCCAATGGCCAGACTGAGCGGAAGATACAAGAGGTCGGACGGTATCTTCGATCCTACTGCCATGACCATCAAGACTGCTGGAGCAGGTATCTACCCTGGGCCGAGTATGCACAGAATTCCCTTCAACAATCTACTACAGGTCTCACGCCTTTTCAGTGCATACTCGGCTTCCAGCCGCCCCTGTTTCCCTGGTCAGGTGAGCCTTCAGATGTGCCAGCAGTCCATCATTGGTTCCAGGAGAGCGAGAGGGTCTGGGACTCAGCTCATGTTCATCTCCAAAGGGCTGTTCGGAGACACAAGAGTCAGGCCGACGCTAGAAGATCTGCGACTCCGAGGTATCAACCGGGGCAAAAGGTCTGGCTCTCCACCCGGAACATCCGTCTCCGTCAGCCCTGTCGTAAGCTGAGTCCCCGATATATAGGTCCATTCGCAATACAGAGGCAGATCAACGACGTCACCTACCGGTTATCACTCCCTGCACACTACCGCATCTCACCCTCATTTCATGTCTCCCTGCTCAAACCCTATACTGATCCTTTGTTTCCTCCCTCCTCAGAGTCTGGCGCTGATGAGGTACCTCCTCCTCCCGTGGACCCACTGACGAGAACATCTACCGGGTCCAGGGCATTCTCGATTCCCGGCGACGGGGCAGTCAACTGGAGTACCTCGTGGACTGGGAGGGTTTTGGACCTGAGGAGAGATGCTGGGTTCATCGTGATGACATACTAGACCCTATGCTCCTACAGGACTTTCACTCATCTCATCCCAATCGTCCGGCGCCGAGAAGTTGAGGTCGGCCCCGTCGTCGGGTCTTTCGGCCCTCAGGAGCTGGCCGTGGAGGAGGGGGTACTGTCACAGATGCATCAGCGTCAGACCTCTACACTCCGCCCATCCGCTCCGCTTCACCCGAGTTCTGATTCATCGCACCTGTGTTCATCACCTGTCCCTAATTCCCTATCACTGCACTTCCTGTTATAAGCACCTTCAGTCTCTTCAGTCATTGTCAGGTCTCGTCGATGCTACATCGCCATACTGACTCACTCACTCGATCCTTACCTTCTGACGACTTACCTGTGTTCCTTCTTCCGACGATCCTTCCTCAACCAGCCTGCCTTCTTCAGATCACCTGCCTTGAACTTTCACCATCCCGACTTCCATCCTGCATCAGATAAGAGACTCATTCAGAACACTTCATCAGTTACCGCTCCAGTTTATCTCATCACTTCTTCCTGTCTGCCGTGACCATTATATGTTTGTGTTTAATAAATATCCTTTCAACTTACCTGTTTGTGTCATTCAGCAACCCTGACAAGGACCAGCAGACTAAAGAACAGTTTTTTCCCCAGAGCTGTCTCTTTACTGAACTCAAACCCCCGTTGATCCACTCCCCTCATATACTGATAACTCTCCTACCTCACATCCGCCTTCACTTTGTTATTTGCACTACCGACTGTTTATTACAGTCACAACTGTTTACTTATTCATTTTGCACTACCATGCCTTAACTGTATTATGCTCATTTGCACTGCCGACTGTTATTTACAGTACCTACTGTTTACATTTGCATTTTGCACCGTACTTCTAACCGTAATATGCAATCACTTTCCACTGCACTTTTACACTTTTTTTCGGATAGCTTCTGTCCATAATTTATTGCACTACCTTAATCCACTGCCATATTCCTCATTTTAGCCTAACATATCATTGTATACCTCTCTCTGTAAAATTCTGTTTATAGTATTAGCCATCTGTATGTTATATTACATATCCACCTGTAAATTCTGTTTATAGTAATAACCATCTGTATATTATTCACTGTACATATTCACCTGTAAATTCTGTTTATAGTAATAACCATCTCTCTATTTATAGATATATTTATATATACTCAGTACATATCCATGTCCTGCACTTATGCAAACGTTGTATATCCTGCACTTGCTGCTATTGCACTTCTGGTTAGACCTAAACTGCATTTCGTTGCCTTGTACTTATACTTGTGTAATGACAATAAAGTTGAATCTAATCTAATCTAATCTAATCTGCCCCAGTGACAAGCGTGTTGTACCTTGTGGTGGCAAATTTGTACTCTATTTAGCACATTAAAAAGGCCAGAATAATATTAATCACATTTATTAAACAATCAATTACAATGTCATGACAGGATGCATATATTGCACAATTTTAAAAAAAAATATTTTTCCACTGTACACATTTCACTAATTGTAATGTTATACCCTTAACATTTCACAAACGCACATTAAACATTCAAAACTTACATTATCACATTGTTTCACAATGTCATAACAGGATGCATATATTGTGAGGAAAATAAGTATTTGAACACCCTGCTATTTTGCAAGTTCTCCCACTTAGAAATCATGGAGGGGTCTGAAATTGTCATCGTATGTGCATGTCCACTGTGAGAGACATAATCTAAAAGAAAAATCCAGAAATCACAATGTATGATTTTTTAACTATTTATTTGTATGATACAGCTGCAAATAAGTATTTGAACAGCTGTCTATAAGCTAGAATTCTGACCCTCAAAGACCTGTTAGTCTGCCTTTAAAATGTCATCCTCCAATCCATTTATTATCCTAAATTAGATGCACCTATTTGAGGTCGTTAGCTGCATAAAGACACATGTCCACCCCATACAATCAGTAAGAATCCAAATACTAACATGGCCAAGACCAAAGAGCTGTCCAAAGACACTAGAGACAAAATTGTACACCTCCACAAGGCTGGAAAGGGCTACGGGGAAATTGCCAAGCAGCTTGTTGAAAAAAGGTCCACTGTTGGAGCAATCATTAGAAAATGGAAGAAGCTAAACATGACTGTCAATCTCCCTCAGACTGGGGCTCCATGCAAGATCTCACCTCGTGGGGTCTCAATGATCCTAAGAAAGGTGAAATCAGCCCAGAACTACACGGGAGGAGCTGGTCAATGACCTGAAAAGAGCTGGGACCACCATTTCCAAGGTTACTGTTGGTAATACACTAAGACGTCATGGTTTGAAATCATGCATGGCACGGAAGGGTCCCCTGCTTAAACCAGCACATGTCCAGGCCCGTCTTAAGTTTGCCAATGACCATTTGGATGATCCAGAGGAGTCATGGGAGAAAGTCATGTGGTCAGATGAGACCAAAATAGAACTTTTTGGTCATAATTCCACTAAACGTGTTTGGAGGAAGAAGAATGATGAGTACCATCCCAAGAACACCATCCCTACTGTGAAGCATGGGGGTGGTAGCATCATGCTTTGGGGGTGTTTTTCTGCACATGGGACAGGACGACTGCACTGTATTAAGGAGAGGATGACCGGGGCCATGTATTGCGAGATTTTGGGGAACAACCTCCTTCCCTCAGTTAGAGCATTGAAGATGGGTTGAGGCTGGGTCTTCCAACATGACAATGACCCGAAGCACACAGCCAGGATAACCAAGGAGTGGCTCTGTAAGAAGCATATCTAGGTTCTGGCGTGGCCTAGCCAGTCTCCAGACCTAAACCCAATAGAGAATCTTTGGAAGGAGCTCAAACTCCGTGTTTCTCAGCGACAGGCCAGAAACCTGACTGATCTAGAGAAGATCTGTGTGGAGGAGTGGGCCAAAATCCCTCCTGCAGTGTGTGCAAACCTGGTGAAAAACTACAGGAAACGTTTGACCTCTGTAATTGCAAACAAAGGCTACTGTACCAAATATTAACATTGATTTTCTCAGGTGTTCAAATACTTATTTGCAGCGGTATCATAAAAATAAATAGTAAAAAAAAAATCATACATTGTGATATCTGGATTTTTTTTTTTTAGATTAAGTCTCTCACAGTGGACATGCACCTAGGATGACAATTTCAGACCCCTCCATGATTTCGAAGTGGGAGAACTTGCAAAATAGCAGGGTGTTCAAATACTTATTTTCCTCACTGTATATTGAGCAATTTTACTTTTTACAAAAATATATTTTTTAACTAATTTCACATTTTAAAATCTCAAAAATATTTAATAAAACATGCAACATTAACAAAGTAATTTCACTTTTTTCAAAACAGCACTAGATCTCATTTTAAGTACATTTGTCTATTACAGTCTACATGTTTTGAACATCAAGAAATCACAAAGCCATCTTGTTCCAACAGTAAATAATTAATTCATTGTAACTTTATACCCTTAAAACATTTTATCACAAACACACATTTCACTAAATGTAGTATTTAATTTTAACTTAATTAAAATTGGTAAATCCCAATTTGTGTAAAGTTCGCTCTTACAATTGCACTGGTTTGTTTTTCTTGTCATTTTGACCAATGGAAAGTTGCTTAAAGGGTTAGTTCACCCAAAAATGAAAATTCTGTCCTTAATTACTTACCCTCATGTCGTTCAATTTCAAAGCAATGCATCATGAAGCTTCGAAGCGTTATGAATCAGTGAGTCGATTCAGCGGTTTGGATTGCCAAAGCCACGTGATTTCAGCAGTTTGGCGGTTTGACACGCGATCCGAATCATGATTCGACTCGCTGATTCATAATGCTTTGAAGCTTCATGATGCAGTGTTTTGAAATCGGTCATCACTATATAAGTCGTTATTTCGGTTTTTTTTGCGCTCAAAAACTATTCTCGTCGCCTCATAAAGTTATTGTAGACCCACTGTAGTGAGATGGACTTTGTAACGACGTCTTTAGTGCCTTTTATGGGTCTTGAGTGTAAAGTGCATTGAGCCAATGGAGGCCTTTCTGAGCCATCGGATTTCAACAACAATATCTTAATTTGTGTTCTGAAGATGAAAGGAGGTCTTACGGGTGTCCAACGACATGAGGGTGAGGAATTAATGACAGAATTTTCATTTTTGGGTGAACTAACCCTTTAAGTTTATAATTTAACTCTTGAATAATAAGATGTTTATCTTTGTGAGCCCAGCTCAGAACTAGCTTTATTACAAGAGGAATGATGATATGGACCAACAGACCAACTTGTGCATCAATATGGTTGTGGCATTTTTTAGCACAGGATATAAAATATTTGTGTGACCATTATTGGAAGGGGCTTGCCACCCACCTCACTAATCTTTGCTAATCTTCATGTAGGGTGGATAGGCCAAGTTGAAAACATAGTGGGCACTGAAGGCTGCAATTATCCCTTCTTCAACTTCTATTCCCTTGCACACCTCCATTTTCCAGTCAGTGTCTACCAAATGTATGGTTGGGTATGGAGTATCAGCATTGACACTGTGAAAAGAAAAGAAAGTGTTATGCATTAGTTAACATGAACTAACCGTGAACAACACCTCTGTTCAGCATTAGTTCATCTTTGTTAATGTTAATTCATAATATCCAGCTGTTCATGGTTTGTTCATGTTAGTTTACAGTGCATTAATGTTAGTAAGATTTTAATAATGCATTAGTAAATGTTGAAATTAAAATTAACAAAGATAAATAAATGCTTTATAAGCGCAGTTCATTATTAGTTAATGTTAACAAATGTAGTTAACTAATGTTAACTAATGTATACCTTATTAAGTGTTACCAGTGACACCATAAGCAGCTTTGATGTGGTCGAGCGATGAAGCACTCAAATTAAAATGCATGTGAAAGGACATTTAGACCAGTGTTTCCCAACCTTTTTTCAGTCATGGCACCCTTTGAAAATGTTCTCCATTTTGTGGCCCCCCTTCGAATACATTATGCTAGGGGTGTAACGGTACAGATTTCTCATGGTTCGGTTTGTATCGCGGTTTTAGGTTCACGGTTTCGTTACGGTTCAGTATTTCCTATGTACAGGGAAAAAAGGACAACTGTCAAATAAAAATAAATAAAATAATGAGAACAAAAAATTTAAATACAAGCAGCAGCACAAATAAATACTATTGAGCAAAGATACTAATACAATAAACTATGCTTTTCAGGTTTTTCAGGTAGGCCTACATCTAACATTAGTTTAGAAATTGATCAAATGTAAAATAACATAGCATATTTGACTGTATAAATTAAAGATTAATCCTATTAAACTTAAAAAGCTATTCAATCAAGAGCAGTGAGTGATGTCCTTGTCTTTTGTTGTTTGACATTAAACAGACAGCAGTAAAGGCTACTGCCCCTTTGAGATCTAATGCTACTGTCCCTTTCAGACCTAATGCTCGTATATGCGTCATCTTTCTCGACTGTATAAAGTTTACTTAAGGCATATACAGACTATGTCTGCTAGAAAACTCATCAAGATGGACATGTTGACATATTTAGTTAACTAATGTATACCTTAAGTGTTACCAGTGATACCATAAGCAGCTTTGATGTGGTCGAGCGATGAAGCAGTCAAATTAAAATGATAGGACATTTAGACGATGATTATTCGCTCTGTGCATTTCTAATGTTCACTAATTATCTTAGTAAATGTTGGAGGATGTTGAATTTTAACAAAATTGAAAGTAAATACACTTACCTTGTTATGAATGCATTCTCTCCAGATCGGCGATAACGGCTCAGTCTGGGGGATTCCCTCCACACGTACAAACCTCTTGGCCCGCCACTGCTTCAATTTCATTGGTTGAATCTGTAAACCAATCATTTTCCTTTCTGCCCTCAGAACATGTTTGAGTAAGTAAAACTCCCATCTGCGTCAGACATGGGCAAACACAATCAGTCCCATATAGGCTGTCTACATGGGCCCAAGATAGTACCCACATAGGTAACCTCTATATGGGTTTTGAATGGGGAAATACATATAGGGCCCGCTTAGGTAAACCATATGGGTCAGACATGGGCAAACACAATGAGTCCCATATAGGCTACCCACATGGGCCCAAGGTAGAACCCATATAGGTAACCTCTATATGGTTGCTGAATGGGGAAATACATATGGCCTGCTTAGGTAAACTATATAGGACAGACATGGGCAAACACAATCAGTCCCATATAGGCTACCTACATGGGCCTAAGGTAGAACCCATATAGGTAACCTCTATATGGTTGCTGAATGGGGAAATGCATATGGGGCCCGCTTGGGCAAACCATATGGGTCAGACATGGGTAAACACAATCAGTCCCATATAGGCTACCTACATGGGCCCAAGGTAGTACCCATATAGGTAACCTCTATATGGTTGCTGAATGGGGAAATACATATGGGACCGGCTTTCATAAACCATATGGGTCAGACATGGGCAAACACAATCAGTCCCATATAGGCTGCCTACATGGGCACAAGGTAGTACCCACATAGGTAACCTCTATATGGGTTCTGAATGGGGAAATACATATTTGGCCCGCTTGGGCAAACCATATGGGACAGACATGGGCAAACACAATCAGTCCCATATAGGCTACCTACATGGGCCCAAGGTAGTACCCATATAGGTAACCTCTATATGGGTTCTGAATGGGCAAACTCATATGGGGCCCGCTTTGATAAACCATATGGGTCAGACATGGGCAAACACAATCAGTCCCATATAGGCTGCCTACATGGGCCCAAGGTAGTACCCACATAGGTAACCTCTATATGGGTTCTGAATGAGGAAATGCATATTTGGCACGCTTGGGCAAACCATATGGGACAGACATGGGCAAACACAATCAGTCCCATATAGGCTACCTACATGGGCCCAAGGTAGTACCCATATAGGTAACCTCTATATGGGTTCTGAATGGGCAAACTCATATGGGGCCCGTTTTGATAAACCATATGGGTCAGACATGGGTAAATACAATCAGTCCCAAATAGGCTGCCTTCATAGGCCCAATGTAATACCCACATAGGTAATCTCTATATGGGTTCTGAATGGGCAAACTCATATGGGGCCCGCTTTGATAAACCATATGAGTAGGACACACAATCAGCCCCATATAGGCTGCCTACATGGGTCCAAGGTAGCACCAAGCGGCAACCTTCCAGCCGGCTCCGCCCACTTTGGGCTTTAAAAATGCTCTTCAGAAACCTACTGGAGACGTCATGTTTTATACAGTCTATGGGTAGTATCCACATAGGTAATATTTGGGTCAGTGTCAGAATGGAGAAATACATATGGAGCACTTTTGGACAAACCAAATATGGGCAAACAAGCCAAAAATGGGTGGGTTGGGTAAGAAAATATGGGGTTAGGAGTGCATTATATGTGAGTATAATATATGCCAGGACTGTTCAGGGCTGGTGTCCAGCAGACATTAATACCCCAATCAAACATACCTGTTTTAATTTACAAGTAATTTGGAACATTGTGATTAGCTTGTTTGGCATGTTTGGTTAGAGCTAGAATTAAACTCAGCAAGAAAAACAATCTTAAAGGCTTTTGATGAGTTCAGAAGTCAGGAGTTGAAGAACCCTGGTAGAGGTAAACTAGGTCAAACCCTGGTGGTGTCAGAAATGGCCTGGTACACATATTTTGGTGTCTGAAATTGGGCAAGAGACCAGTGGCGCCACAAGGGGGTGGCCAGGGGTGGCCGTGGCCACCCCTGGCCGACTCCTGGCCACCCCACTGGCCACCCCATGGCCAGTATAAATTTTAGTAGCATCAGTTATGCATTTCATCCCTAATGCACAGCCAGGCAGGCAAGCCGCTCTAGACCTTCGATCACACACAGCCCGCCCCGCCCCTCCCCCGATGCCGCTGTTGCGCGCTCACACAGCAACAGTACAGGTCAGCGCGTGCCCGTCAGTCAACAGTTTCAAAAGAAGTAAGAAGACGAAGAAGACTACCGTAAATAAGTCAAAAAATATTCTTTAGTAAAAGAAGACGGGGAATTATGTGTCGTGACGTGCTTTTTAAGTGCCAAATGGTTACAGTATACTGTTACAGCAGCTTTTTGATGTGTCTTTGACACGTTTTGACAAGAGTTAACGTTACCTAGCTAACGTCGTTAGCTGGTGCAAGTTATATCAATTTTCAGACAATGAAGAGAAAGTCCACAGACATCTCTTCTTATTTTAAGAAGAAAAGTACAGAAGGAGGAGTGAAAGAGATGGCAGGGGAGCAAGAGAAGCTTAGTAATAGTGAGGATGAGGAGGAGGATGCTTTTATTTGTATCTGCCAGTATCTGCTTTTCCCCAGTAACTGTTTTGTTTGCAATAAATGTACACCTTATGCCAAATATAATTGCAAAATAAAACAGAATTGTTGTGCAACTCAAAATGTTAACTGTACTGTTATTAGTCTATGCACATTATATAATTAGTAACATTAAATATAACACAATAAACCAAAGTATATCAGTAGGAGTTTCCTTAAGTCTTTCTGATAGTTTTCTACAGGCCGGTTTACTACACCAGTAGAATACAATTCTGAAATTATGGTTTCTAGTTTTGGTGTGCCACCCCAAGATTTTAAGTGGCCCCATCTGGCCACCCCTATGAAAAATTTCTGGAGGCGCCACTGCAAGAGACACAGTCATTAACATTAAATATCAAATGTGTCAATTTTAGTGGTCTGATTTTGTGAGTTACAGCAAATGCTTATCTCCATACAGTTATTTTAAAATGTATACAAATTGTTCAAAATATTTTGAGTATGAAGAATATGAATATGAAGAATTATGGAGACAGATTAGTCTCATTAATAATTCACGCAAAAAACAAGATGCACACATGTGTAGCCAATTTCACATGCATAAAACCAAATTCACGTGCGCAAATTAAAATTATACATTCATAAAATACATTTCACAAATGCAAAACACAACTCGTAGATTTACAACTGTGCACAAAAACTTCTGAATGTTTAAAATGTACATGCTCATCCTGTAATGTGAATGTGCAAATCGTCATTCACGTGTGAATTGCTTTGGATTTGTGCGTGTGTGTTTTTGAGACTTTCCTGGCAGCACTCTCCTCCCACCCGGATCAGTCGAACGCTTTAGCCAATCCGATTTAAGCTTATCAATCGGCCAATCATTATCGCGTGGGGGCGGGCCCACCTGCTGTTACGTCATTAGCTTCCTTTCGACCACAAGCAGAGGTAGGCTATGTGCAGTGTGATCGGTTCATTTCTGTGTTTACTGAAACGAAGAAATTACAGATCAGTTGAAGTGATAGTTTATTAAATATTAACAGATGTAAGCAACTGCTGTGGTAATCAGATGTCCCATATGAAGAGGAAAATGATGCTTGTTGTGTTGGATTTTAGCTGCAGGTACAGAGACGGACATCTCTCTCAGTTACAATCACATACATGAGTGCAAAACAATCATCTGAGTGGCGAATCCCACTTAGCACTAACCTCATCGAGATTTATTTTTATGAGCACTAATTGTTTAGTGATAGATATTATGCCATTTGTGCAACAGTATACAGTGTTAAAGTATTATTGTTCCCCTGTATTTTCAGTTTCTTTATTCTCTTTTATACTTTGTATTAATGTCTTAATCTATTCAATACACATGTTATTTCATGTTCTGAGCTGTATTGTGATCTCAAGGTTTTTAATGTCACAGGAAAATGTTGTGAAGCATACATTTTACTTTGCCTGGCAAAAAAAGCAGTTTTTATGCTGATCAGACAAAGATCAAAGATGCAATTAACATCATGCAACTAAGATTACTCAGTAAACTATATTCAATTATTTTACCATCACTTCATCTCCTGCTTCCTGCTCTTCATCTGCCTGTACCTATTATACTACGTGCTGCTGACTGTTTTAAATATCAAACCAAAATCTGTTATCTGTTCTGACAGCGAGAGGTCTAGATTAAACACATTTCATTTGTTAACTTTTCACCTGATGTATTGCACTTAAATGTATCATTTGGCCATAAATATTGATTTACTTATATATATATATATATATATATATATATATATATATATATATATATATATATATATATATATATATATATATATATATATATATATATATATATATATATATCTGTAATACATGTTGTCCTTCTTCATACTTTTTATTCATACTTGATATTGTAAGTTCATCATTTAGTCACCCTCAAGTTGTTCCAAACCTGTATGAATTTCTTTGTTCTGCTGTACAAAAAGGAGGATATTTGGAAGAATGTTTGAAACAAAGCAGATATAGCAACCATTGATAGGATTGATAGAAGTTTTGGGTGAATTTTTTGGGTTTAATCATGGCCAAGTCATTTCATATTGGTTTTATTCCCAAAGGATTCAGAAACTTTCAAATTAATAAAACATATACATCAACTGTAGCAAATATCTTTGAATCTTTTAATTCTGAGTTGCAAGAACGTTTAATAATGCATAGCAGGGCTTTATTCCTTGAGTGTGTACATTAATACAGTAACAATGCATGACTTTAAACCTCTTGTTGAAACAACAGTCAAAATGGATGGCTTGCAACATGAGTGTTTTGAAAGAATTACAGTAGGAATGGTAAGGTCAAGGTACTGGTTGTCTCTGCAACTTCATACATCATCTGTCTTGTAAATCTGAAACAATAAAACTGTATATATGCAGCTTAAAACAAAGCATAGATGAAACGTACATGGTCTCCAATGTATGCACTTCATTCCATAAATGATCATCATCAGTTGAATGTGTGGTGGACATGACATTCAGGTACAAACACACTGCTGTGACTGCTCTTTCCTAATTAAATAATAGAACAAGACCAAGTGAAAAATATCCAAAAACTTTATACTTTTCATAATAGTCTATTTATATACACCATCTCTCATCATTCAAACCATTGTTATGCTTTCTATGGAGACAATCCTAGCATTGTATGGTATGCATATGAATAATTCTTTATGAAGTAAACATAAGAATCCATCAATAGGCTACATAAATGTTTATTTTCACACAGCAGTTAATAAACTATCACTTCATCTGATCTGTAACTTCTTTGTTTCAGTAAACACAGAAATGAACCGATCACACTGCACATAGCCTACCTCTGCTTGTGGTCGAAAGGAAGCTAATGACGTAACAGCACGTGGGCCCGCCCCCACGCGATAATGATTGGCCGATTGATAAGCTTAAATCTGATTGGCTAAAGCGTTCGACTGATCCGGGTGGGAGGAGAGTGCTGCCAGGAAAGTCTCAAAAACACACACGCACAAATCCAAAGCAATTCACACGTGAATGACGATTTGCACATTCACATTACAGGATGAGCGTGTACATTTTAAACATTCAGAAGTTTTTGTGCACAGTTGTAAATCTACAAATTGTGTTTTGCATTTGTGAAATGTATTTTATGAATGTATAATTTTAATTTGCGCACGTGAATTTGTTTTTTTGCATGTGAAATTGGCTACACATGTGTGCATCTTGTTTTTTGCGTGAATTATTAATGAGACTAATCTGTCTCCATAAAGAATGGGTTACAAAAGGCTACCTATCTATCAAAATAATGGGATTATAATGGCTGTTGCACATGGCTGCCATGTGCACTGATTCAGTGGAGATAAAAAAATGAGGTATATTATCTTGAACATTGAAAGGTTAGTCTCATCAGTTCAGATGGTGAAATAGCCCAAGTAAAGATAGATAGAATGGAAATTCATATTTTTGAAGTGAATCCAATGTAAATTAACAAATCATGCAGCAAAAAAACTTTTTTAATAAAGCAAACGTTACATAATAAAGTGCAGTTTAATTTTCTTTTTCAATCCTAGTCAGCACTTGCCTTCAAAGTTTAAATATGGTTCAAATAATGTAAGTTGTTGTTTCAACATTGACACAATGTTGATATAACATGTAATGCTAAGCTGTTGAAAAAGGTTAACAAAAACCCTTATAAATCAATATTGGTTTTTTTTTACCAGATCTGTATGTTGAATCAATGTCATGTCTTCAAGAAATATATGCCTTTCAAATCATTATTTTATTAGCATTTTATCTATTTTGTTCAAAACACCATTTAAAAATTCTAAATGTATATGTTAAAATATAATTATTATAATTATCAATAATAATAATGGATGTCATTTAAACCTCGAGAGCAGTGCAGCATAAACTTTTAGTGTGATTTTGTGATTTTGTGAGGCTATAGTTTACCATGCAGTACTGTATTTTATTCATACTTTGTCATGAAAATACTATTCCACCAGCTAATCAAATAATACAGCCTACAAATAAAACTAAACACATACATTTCTTTGAAAAATAAAATAATCGTTCCATTACCATGCTGAAACAATTGCTATTGGTTGTTTCACCTTGCTTCTTTGCATCATGATTGGTTAATCGCACTGTCATCTACGTAACTGGCCAATGACAACTGTGCGCGCCCTTTTACCGGTCGAGTTTCAAAATACGTGAGTTTGAATTGGTAACGAGTCGTGTGCTACTGCTCAGCAAGATTTCAGTCAGTCCCCGATTAATGTGTCTGTTAAGTTATTATTTTTTAACTAATTTGAGTTGTGGCATGTTAATGGAGAACAAAAGCTGGAATGTGGACACAGGAAGGGTCAGACTGGATCTGTGAGGTGCTGCAAACATATGCAATATCAGTTAAGATAATTTTTTTCAGTCATAGTAAAGTTGTGTTGTGTGTTCATGTAACGTTACTTAATGTATGTATCCCAATATCATTTTAGATACACAGATAGATGAATAGCCTAAATAAATATATTTGTTTAAAAGGTATCCAATTAAAATAAGCGGATTAGCGTGTTAATATAGTTAATGGAATATTAAATAATGCAGATAAACAAATCTTGTGTTAATGGTGTTCATTAACTTAAATAAATGCTCTGTGTACACATGAGAGCTTGGGGTAACATACGTAACGTTACAGCCTGCAGTGTCTGCGAACTGCTTCATTAAAGATGTTGAAATTAGATGCTAATCGTGATTAGCGTATTTGCACGTATTTCAATGTTACCTCTCATGTATCATAATGTTGTCAGGTAACGTTAGTTTAAAACAAGGAACATTGGAATTAGTAAAGAGACTGATAAAAGAGTCATTTACACTTGGAAACTCTATGTAGAACACAGCCAACTGCTAATGATAAGATGTCTGTTTACATTTATTTTTGATCAAGCACTGGAAGAAGATTTTTCGGGGAGAACATGCACCCAGAAACAAATCCATTTATCAACTGCAGTAAGATATTAGTCAGTTTTAACCATTGTTTCTAAACCTTACATTGGGATTAATGTAGTTAAAAGTTATTTTCTTCATCAAAATTACATTTGTAAGACATTTCCTTTTCCTCCACTAGTGATAATAAATCTTAGTAACTTTTTATCTTTTTGTCTTTTCTTCCTCTGAAGTGACGTAAAGAAAGAAGAACTTGTCACCATCATCATTATCAGTCCTTTATTTAATTCACTGGAGAACATCAAGGGAAAGACCCTCATGACTCTCAGAGAAAAATGCGGCTGCAGGTAAATTTATTAGATGGTTTTATATTTGTGTGCCAGTTGGCTTTTTTAAAGCTACAATTTTGTTTACCTTGCAATGATACATCTATGAAAAGAGACATACAATACATTTTGTTTAAGATTGTAAATTGGTGTTACATTTAGGAATCTTTCTTTTTAAGGACTTGTCAGCAGACCCCACCCCAGATTGACCGAGGATTCAGCTGATTAATGGCGATTTGGTGGAGGATTGTTCTTCATCTGCTACACTGCATGGAGCACTGCTGCACTATCACTTCTGGTATGGAATGGATTCATTAACCTTTTGTGATATGTGAGGTGTTTTGATTTTACTTAACTTAATTAAAGGAACACTCCATCGTTTTTAGAAATAGGGCTTATTCAACATCTTTCCTACATTTAGATATGTGGGCAAATGAATTTTTGTCTCAGTGCATGCATTGTTTTAGTTTGGCAGGGTCGCCGCTAGCTTAGCTTAGCGTAATGAATGGAATCCTATGTTGCCAGCTAGCATGTCCCGAGTAAAAGTGAAAAGAAAAAAAAAAACCTTATTACTTCTTGTGGCCTGTGTATTCACAACGAGTACAAATAGCGATGCAGATTAAAGGGTTCACCCAAAAATGAAAATTCTGTCATTAATTACTCACCCTCATGTCGTTGGACACCCGTAAGACCTCCGTTCATATTCGGAACACAAATGAAGATATTTTAGTTGAAAGCTGATGGCTGAGAAAGGCTTCAGACAGGCCTCCATTGGCATTCAGTACATTGACACTTCCAAGATCCAAGAAAGGCACTTAAAACGTCGTTACAAACATCTCACCACAGTGGCTCTACAATAATTTTACGATGCGACGACAATAGTTCCCTTTCGTTCAGTCACTACGACGTACGTTAGTGACTAACGAATGGGGGTTTCGCTTAGAAGCCAATCATCTTCTTCGTATTCAACAGCGCCCAATGGCAGTGCCAATGCCATGGGCATGCGGAATTTGCATGCGTAACTCCGCCCCACCTCGTGGGTATATCAGGAAGTACGCTGGCAACATCGCATTATGTTTCTGCTTTGGAGCCAAGAGGATCTCTTCACTCCTACAAGCCTGATCTGAGTCTTCGACAGCTTTCGAGACGAGCAGCTTTCCAGAGGCGTTGGTGTTACGGCGCGTTCCAGTGATCATCATACTGCCTGCCTGCTGATCTGCGCAGTGGTCCGCTAGACAGCTGGTGTGTGGTCCCTGGGCGCTTCGGCGTTCTCTGCGAGGCTTTCCTCTCATAAAAGAGCTTACACGTGACGCGTCCTTTTCAGGATGTCTCGTCCGTGTACTTCTGGGTGTGGTCGGTTGCTTTCCTCCTCTGATGGGCACGAACACTGTCTGGTATGTTTGGGCTTTCAGCATGCTCAGACAGCGTTCGTGGATGCGTCATGTTCTCACTGCGGGAACATGACCATCGCAGTGTTGCGGTCAAGACTCCATGACCTTTGTAATGAAGTGAGAGTCCCCTCTACCACACCCCGATCTACTGAGTCCCAGAGGCCCAGTACTTCGGCTGGTGGTCAGGGTGACTTGACGGTTACGGTGTGGAACAAAGCCCCGACGCTCATGCCTCGGGCCACACCCCCGTCTTGCACACTGCAACCCGCGAGCGTTCAGACGCAGATCGCGGGGCCGGCTCCGGCCCCCCCGAGCATCTCGTTTGGCGCTCCGGAGGAGGATGCGATGTCGATCACCGCATCACAAGGTGGGCTCGAGTCCTCTGGAGATGATGACTCGGCTGTGCTGCCGCCTTCGGGCGTGCCAGCATTGCCCGAGTCAGATCCAGAGCTGACAGCCATGTTGTCTCGGGCAGCCGCGAGCTTAGGGATAGAGTGGAACCCTCCGCCCTGTCCCGAACGTTCAAGGCTCGATGATTGGTTTTTGGGGGCCCGCGCTGACAACCGTCAGTCCCCGCCCTCAATACCTTTCTTTCCCGAGCTGCATGAGGAACTCACGCGGTCCTGGAAGTCCCCGTTGTCTTCCCGCGACCGTTCGGTAACTTCCTCCGCCTTCTCCGTCCTCGATGGGGCGGCAGCTAAAGGGTACACTGGGTTCCCTCCAGTTGAACGTTCTGTTGCGATGCAACTGTGTCCTCAGAGCGCTTCAACCTGGCGTGGTGATCCTAAGCACCCCTCCAAAGCCTGTCGGTTCACATCAACCTTGGTGTCGAAATCGCACAGAGCCGCGGGGCAGGCTGCCGCTTCGCTGCATGCCATGGCGATCCTCCAGGTCTACCAGGCCAGGATCCTCAAGGACATGCACGAGGGTGGAGTTGATCCGGGGCTCTTAAATAAGCTGCGTGCCGCCACCGACCTCGCTCTCCGGGCGACGAAGGTGACCGCACGCTCCCTGGGTCAAGTGATGTCCACAAATGTGGTCCAGGAGCGTCACTTATGGCTGAACCTGGCCGATATGCGGGACACCGAGCGGACCCGGTTCCTCGATGCCCTCATATCCCAGGCCGGCCTCTTCGGCGGGGCGGTTGAGGACTTCGCCCAACAGTTCTCAATCGCCCAGAAGCAGACTGAGGCTATAAAACACGTACTGCCCCGGCGGCCAGCTGCTGCCTCCACCCAGCCGCCGGCACAGTCGCCTCAGTCTGCTCCACGCCGAGGACGCCCTCCTAAGGCTCCCGCCCCTCCCACCCGGTCCAAGCAGCAGCCTTCACCCGGGCCGGGTTGCGGAGGAAGCCGTAGGAAGGCGTCCAAGTCCCCTCAGGCCGCCCCGCGCCCCGCTAAACGCCAGGCCAAGCGGCGCTCCTGAGACGGACGGCTCAGGGATGGGAAATTCTTTCAAGGAGATGGTAGCAGGACCACTCCTTCCCCCGGTGGAGGGCCGGGGGAGAATCCTTTGTTCAGCTGCTGGCCCCCGGGTCAGCAGCACCCTATGTTGGTCAAAGAAAGAATTAACACTCCCATCCCTGAGCCCACAGAGTCCGGTGATGACGGTGCGCGCCACCCACGGGTCCCGCCACTCGCATCCCACTCTGTCGCCAGCCTCCTGGCAGAGCAGACCCCAGTGGAATGTGCGTCCTTCCCTGGTCTCCTCTGTCAGGACGCAGCTGTCAACCGTGCCCCCGCACCGGGACGCCCCACAGCCTCCCATGTCCGGGCCGGTGACGCTGCATCGCTGCAAGCCCACACCGGGTACGTCTGTACACCGTATGACCCCGCTGGTGCAGTTTCTGGATGTCTGGCTTCAGCTTCCAGGGCTGTCCCGCTGGGTTGAGCGGACCGTCAGGCGCGGCTACGCGATTCAGTTCGCGCAGGTTCCTCCCTGCTTCCGGGGAGTCCGTTCCACCATGATCGGGGCCAACGCCCCCGTCATGCGAGCGGAGATTGCCACCCTACTGGCGAAGGGTGCGATCGAACCTGTCCCTCCAGCCGAGATGAATTGCGGGTTTTACAGCCCGTACTTCATTGTACCCAAAAAGACCGGTGGGCTACGGCCAATCCTGGACCTGCGCGTCTTGAACCGTTACCTTCACCGGTTTCCGTTCAAGATGTTGACAGCGAAACGCCTTTTCGAATGCGTTCGTCCACACGATTGGTTTGCAGCGATCGACCTGAAGGACGCCTACTTCCATGTCTCCATTTTGCCTCGACACAGACCGTTCCTACGGTTTGCTTTCGAGGGGCGGGCATATCAGTACGCACTTCTACCATTCGGGCTATCTCTGTCCCCTCGCGTCTTTACGAAGATTGCCGAGGCAGCCCTTGCGCCCCTTCGGCAGCACGGGGTTCGCATCCTGAATTACCTCGACGACTGGCTCATACTGGGTCACTCTCGAGAGCAGGTTTGCGGACACAGAGATTTGGTGCTCCATCACCTAGCCCGTCTGGGCCTTCGGGTCAACTGGGAGAAGAGCAAACTTTGCCCCGCGCAGAGGATCTCTTTTCTCGGTATGGATATCGACTCGGTCGCCATGTGCGCGCAGCTTTCGAGCGAGCGCGCGCAGTCTCTGCTGACTTCCCTTCGACAAGTCGAGGGCAAGAGTGCGGTTCCACTGAAACTGTTTCAGAGGCTCCTGGGGCATATGGCATCTGCAGCCGCGGTAACGCCGCTCGGATTGCTTCATATGAGACCGCTTCAGCACTGGCTACGCGATCGAGTCCCGAGATGGGCATGGCGGTCTGGCACGCTCCGGGTACAAGTGACTCGGGCCTGCTTACAGACACTCACCCCGTGGTCGAACCTCAGTTTTCTACGGACCGGAGTGTCCTTAGAACGAGCTTCCAGGCATGTTGTTGTGACAACAGATGCATCATCCACGGGCTGGGGTGCCATGTGCAATGGACAAGCAGCCGCGGGCTCCTGGACAGGACCCCAGCGCCTTCTGCATGTCAATTGCCTCGAGTTACTGGCAGTACGGTTCGCCCTGCACCGCTTCCGAGCGTTGCTGAGGGGTCAACATGTGCTAGTCAGGACAGAATACACGGCCGTAGTAGCGTACATCAACCACCAGGGCGGTCTACGCTCCCACCGTATGTCTCAACTCGCCCGCCATCTCGTTTTGTGGAGTCAGAAGCGCCTGAGGTCCCTTCGTGCTGTCCACATCCCTGGAGACCTGAACTGTGCAGCCGACGAGCTCTCACGGTTTCAGCCTCTCCCCGGAGAGCGGAGACTCCACCCCCAGACGGTCCAGCTGATATGGGAACGGTTCGGCGACGCACAGGTAGATCTGTTTGCCTCCCAGGACTCTTCCCATTGCTCCCTGTATTATTCCCTGACCGAGGGCACCCTCGGCACGGATGCACTGGCGCACAGCTGGCCGTCAGGGCTACGCAAGTATGCGTTTCCCCCAGTGAGCCTTCTTGCACGGGTACTGTGCAAGATCAGGGAGGACAAGGAGCAGGTCATGTTGGTCGCCCCGCTTTGGCACGGCCAGACCTGGTTCCCAGAACTCTTACTCCTTGCGACAGCCCCTCCCTGGCCTATTCCTCTGAGACCGGACCTCCTTACTCAGAGACGGGGCACCTTTTGGCACCCGCGTCCAGCGTTCTGGAAGCTCCACGTGTGGCTTCTGGACGGGACACGGTAGGTTTGAGTAGCCTTCCACCTGCGGTGGTCGCTACCATCACTTCCGCTAGAGCTGAGTCTACACGACGTCTCTATGCGTTGAAGTGGAACCTCTTCGTCACATGGTGCTCTTCCCGCCAAGAAGACCCCTGGAAATGCCCGATCGGGTCCGTGCTATCGTTTCTCCAGGAGGGGGTGGAGTGAAGGCTGTCTCCCTCCACCCTTAAAGTATATGTGGCCGCAATATCTGCCTACCACGATCTCCTCGGGGACAAAAAGGTAAGTCAGCACGACCTGATCATCAGGTTCCTGAGGGGGGCGAGGAGACTGAAACCTCCTCGCTCTCCTCTCGTTCCCTCTTGGGACCTCTCAGTAGTCTTAAGTGCTCTGCAGAGGCCTCCCTTTGAGCCTTTGCGGTCGGCCGAGATTAAGTTCTTGTCTATGAAGACGGCTCTGCTGACCGCATTGGCCTCCCTTAAGAGGGTCGGGGACCTGCAAGCATTTTCGGTTGACGAAGCGTGCCTTGAGTTCGGGCCGGCTAACTCTCACGTGATCCTGAGACCCCGGCCCGGATATGTGCCTAAGGTTCCTACCACTCCGTTCCGAGATCAGGTGGTGTACCTGCAAGCGCTGCCTTTGGAGGAGGCAGACCCAGCCTTGGCATTGCTCTGTCCAGTACGCGCTCTCTGCGCCTACGTAGACATGACGCTGTGTTTCAGGACCTCAGACCAGCTCTTTGTCTGTTATGGTGGAGAGCGGAAGGGAAGTGCTCTCTCAAAGCAGAGGTTGTCTCACTGGATAGTGGACACCATTGTTTTGGCTTACCAGCAGCAAGGCCGACCATGTCCCCTTGGTGTGAGGGCACACTCCACCCGGAGTGTGGCCTCCTCTTGGGCTCTAGCGCATGGCGCCTCGCTAACAGACATCTGCAGAGCTGCAGGCTGGGCGACACCCAACACATTCGCCAGATTCTACAATCTCCGAGTGGAGCCAGTGTCCGACTATGTACTCGCCCCTACGGGTGGCCGGTAATGGACCAGGCTCAGGTGTCTTCGCTTGCTCGCCATTCCACTCCCAGGACTGGATACGTGCGATATTTTCCTCAGGTGAGCTCCCCGAGAGCCCTGAGCTCCTCCAGCACTGCTTACGCCGACATCAGTTCAGTCTGCCCTTTCGAGCCCAGACCCTCATGTCCGGCCAGGTGCTCCGTGTGCATGGTTCCCTCCGGCGACCCCCACACGAGTATTTCCACCGTAAGCCTCCTCAGTGAGCAGGTGTCTTTCCCTTGGCAAGTCCCTGCCACCCCTAGGGTTAAAAATCCACCTTCGGCTGGTACCCTAGTGATCTTCCATATGCAGCCCTCAGCGGGTCATATGTGTATTCTCTAAGCCCTCCCTACGGTAGGCATCTTGGCATTCCCTCACTGGGATATGCTTCCCAGTGTACCTTGGTATTCCTGTGATAAGTGGGAGTCCTTCGTCCGTACTAGTCTTACGACAGGGTACTCACACTTACGCAGGGCACTGGATGACAGCTGAGTGGCGTTGTTGTATAGGATCCCCCATTCGTTAGTCACTAACGTACGTCGTAGTGACTGAACGAAAGGGAACGTCTCGGTTACGTATGTAACCCTCGTTCCCTGAGGAGGGAACGGAGACGTACGTTTCCTTGCCACGTCAGCTGTGCTGCCTGGAACGCGGAGTTCAGTCTTGGCTCCTGCAGCAGTAACATAATGCGATGTTGCCAGCGTACTTCCTGATATACCCACGAGGTGGGGCGGAGTTACGCATGCAAATTCCGCATGCCCATGGCATTGGCACTGCCATTGGGCGCTGTTGAATACGAAGAAGATGATTGGCTTCTAAGCGAAACCCCCATTCGTTAGTCACTAACGTACGTCTCCGTTCCCTCCTCAGGGAACGAGGGTTACATACGTAACCGAGACGTTTTTGTGCGCAAAAAAAAAAAAAAATAACACCTTTATCCAACTTGTTTTCGACTTCCGTGTATGCCTCCATGACGCATGCGCGAGAATATGACGCAGATCCGGCGTTCGGACATATGACCCAGAAGCGATTTGTTTACAGGCAGAGTAAGACACGCGTATCTAAGCTGTTGGATTCTACATTGATCGTGCTTTAGGTCTCGGCATAGTGCTCGAAATGGGGCTTAAGTGTGTATTTCATGGATTCCCGAATGCCGGCGCTACGTCATATTCTCGCGCATGCGTCGTGGAGGCACACACGGAAGTCGAGAACAAGTTGGATAAAGGTGTTATTTTTATTTTTTTTTGCGCACAAAAACTATTGTCGTCGCATCGTAAAATTATTGTAGAGCCACTGTGGTGAGATAGACATTGTAACGACGTTTTAAGTGCCTTTCATGGATCTTGGAAGTGTCAATGTACTGAATGCCAATGGAGGCCTGTCTGAAGCCTTTCTCAGCCATCAGCTTTCAACTAAAATATCTTCATTTGTGTTCCGAATATGAACGGAGGTCTTACGGGTGTCCAACGACATGAGGGTGAGTAATTAATGACAGAATTTTCATTTTTGGGTGAACTAACCCTTTAAGACTAGGCGATTTCTAGGCAGATATTAACTTGGGACTGTATTAGGGTGAAGCACAGACGAAGCACTGCTACTTGGGCGCAGAGATATCACGCAACACATGAAATCCCCAAACTCTATGTGAATAGGGCTTGGGCGCTGCGTTGCATTCTGGGACGTGGCGGCCATGTTGATGGCCTCGCGAATGTAAACATACAGCAAATCGAACGAGGAGAAGCAGAGTTGGGAGAAAGAAAAACTATGTTAAAATCCCGAAAAGGATTTGGAATTTACCGGGATACATTAAATAGGGAAGCCGGGGACCGGTATATGGACAAAATTGGAACTATTAACGGTTTGGATTCATATGAAATTTGCAGTTCACAAATGGATGGGTTCAGGAGCTGCAGATCATGAAGCCTATGTAACGTTAACCTTTTACCTTGAAGCATTCTGCACCGTTCTGTGTTCTCAGGTTGCACTACTTGCAAATAAACACTGAAAAATATCTGATTGTGTGACACTTATTGCTTTTGCTCATTATATGGTTATTGCGATTGTGTGACACTTATTGCTTTTGCACATTATACTGATTTAGGTATATTTATTGTAAAGATTGTGGGTATGGATGCAACAGACACTTATGGCTGTTTTTAATGCACATTTATTTCAGCACAACGCTAGGGCTCATGTTTGTCAGAGCACAACATACAGACACAATCTTATAGAGGAATGTCCTGTCTTCGTCCTTGCTTGGCAACACCATGTGAATCGTTACTTTATCTGACAAAATAGTGTACTTGTTGCGGACGGTTCCAATCACCCTTTCCACGTGAATTCGGAGGTGGGCATTTTTTCTTGTGCTCCCCACATCTCTTGCATCCAGCTGACAGCGTCCTTTTGTGAAAGCAGGGGTCTTTACCTCGGCACACATAAGTCCCACACTGTCCTTTATGTCAAAACCGCGATCAGCCAACACCATATCCCCAGGTAACAGTTTGTCTTACAGCCGCGATCCAAGCGAGCCGACGACTCTTTGTTACCTCGCTCGGATACTTGGTCTCCGTGGTTGCGTCTCCAAGCAGGAAAGAGGTGGAAAGTTAATCCATTTTCGACCTTTTTCCCATGGCGATTATGTGATGCAGTGTTACACCCCACAATGCAGCAACGGTTTACCATGGTTTCCAATAATAACGCCAAATTAAGACACACGACTGAGAGGGAGCACGTCTATAAACAGTGCGCAGTAGTCCGAGTAGCAGCAAATGAGGCCATCAACATGCCTTTGAAAGATAGAGACGGCTGAAAACGGAGAATAATTTGAAGACTGATGCCAACGTTGCTAATTTTCTCCTGGACAGGTAAGGTTCATCTATGTTTGGCTAACTTGTACTTAATGTAAATGGACATTTCAAATATTCATGACAGTCGAACAAAGTTATGCATGTGCGTGCAAAGTAACGTTAGGTTAGCGCAGATGGAGGAGGTGGGTCATTGAATTGAAAAGGTAACGTTAAGAAATTGTTTGGTAAATAAAAACGGCGAGTCGTCATTGCTAACATTAGTAATGCATTATCAGAGCCCGTTTCTCTGTCATTCGCTGGGACGCTGAGGAAAACAACATTAGCACGCCTATTAGCACTGTGTAAACGTATTTGAGACAATAGCCTAACGTTACCTCAGTAAAAATGATTCCTCATTCGTTCTTCGCATATATAGTGGACAAAACATGCAGTTGACCTGTATGACCATTGCTAATGTTATTTAGCTTTGCTGTAATTTTACTATAGTATTTTTTCATGTGGGAATGTACTGTCACATACGAGCGTTCATATTTACGATTATATTTGGATAATCGCCATTAGTACATTTTTGCGGTTCATAATTACTTCACAAAACATCGCTCTTGAAGCATAAACATAATTAACAGAAAGAAAAAAAACTTACTGTGTACGACTTGTCACTTGCCATTGAAAGCTCCGTGTAGCAGCCTATGTTCCTGCAGGATCCTGCATCCTATCTCGCAACCTCGAGTCAGGGGGAGGGGGAGAGGGGATACACCGCTCTACAGTAATTTGAAAGTGATTGCAGTACCAGTTTTGGCCACAGTCCTACATACAGCTCCTTTAAAGAGCACCTATCATGGCATTTAAAATGTTCCAAATATTGTTTTAGAAGTCCCCAACAACAGTTTTGCATGCATGCAATGACAAAAAAGACTTTAGTTTTCTTATAATATGCATTAATTTTTACCTGTTTTGACAGCGATTCTCAAATGATTCCTTTAGTGATTCACTTTTCAAAACCCCGTCTTTACGTGACGCTAATCTGCGGTGATTGGTCCGATGACCCAGTCAGTTGTGATTGGTATAGTCTGTGCAGATATTTTCGGAAACGGAACGCCCATCAAAGTCTTATAGTGACAGTAATTTGTTAATATGTGTCAGGAGTTATGAATATGAAAACCGCGTCGGAACTGTTTGATTGTAATATGAGCCTCAGCTGATCTCATTCATAAAAAAAACTCCTCTATTCTCCTCACGAAGACTCGCGACAAATCAACATCCCTCAGGGCTTTTAGTTCAAAAGTGTGCAGATGAGGAGACATATTGATAGATTCTCATATGTCTGTGTCAAATTTCTAAACAGAGGAGTATTTTTTTATTCAATACTTCCTCAAAATGCGCAGATATAGCCTAATCATGAGCGATTGAGTCTCTTATGTGTTGTTTTCAATTCATCCTGGCAGCCGGAGGGCGCTCTGTGCACATGTAGTCCATATGGTACAGACAGACGAAGAAGAACCATGTGCCATAATAGAAGTCCATAATAAAAGCTTCCTGAGATCGCGAAACATGCAAATAGAGACATTTGACGATTAAATAAACACACAATCGCGACAATGTATGGTTTGTCTTCAAGCCACTTAGTCTTCAAATGCTCATCCTTGGGCAGATGAAAAAAGTTTGCTTTTGAGTCGCACTTCAGAACACAGCGTCTCGTCGCCATGATGTTTTCTAGTTTTCACTGGCGTCTTGGAGCGCAATAAGTGGGCGTATCGTATTCAAATAACTTGACAAGTTGACGTCATCTAGTCAGAGAAAAAGCTTCGGTCTTCTAACGATTCTTAAAAATGACTCCGAGTCGACTCTTACTTTTGAAAGAAAATAACTATATATACGGTGTACTGTCATATTTCAAAACTTTGCAGGATGTTTTTGTTCACTTAGATCTATGTTACACACTACATGAAAGGTAAATTTCAAAATTCCATGATAGGTGCTCTTTAAAATAATCACTTACTCAGTGGACAGCTGTCCATTGGGTCCATCCGGAGTGGAGCGTTTTTTCCTGTTCACGTTATCACACCGGGGAAAAAAATCGAGTACAGCAGGATGTATCAACGCCGTGAAATCCTCGGTAGCTGTGACACAACTGCGGGCACGCTCATCTTGATCTGACGCGTTGAGTCTGGTCATCGATGGCAGTAACTTCGCCACAGCACAGACACTCTATTTCAGTCAGCATAGAGTGACATTTTCCACCACACTCACACCACCAGTTTGTGTTAGCTCTTATCCTCACGTCCTCCGGCTGTTGAGTGATCGCAACCTCCTCCTCCTCCTGTCGTTCTATTTCCAAAGCACGCAGGCGTAGCTCCTCTTCTGAAAACTCTGGCTCATAGAGGTATGGTTTTGGATCTTGACTGTCTAAGAAGTAACGCTCTTCGTCTCTCACAAAATCAGCCATGTTCATCGCCATTCGTGTACTGTATGAAAAATAGCCAGCTACTATTCATGCCTATGTTGATGGAAGTTGTGGGATTTCATGTGTGATTCCAAGTAGCAGTGCTTCGCCTGTGCTTCCCCATAATATAGTCCCAAGTCAAGATCTGCCTAGGAAATTGCCTAGTCTTAATCTGCATCGCTATTTATACTCGTTGTGAATATGCAGGCCACAAGAAGTAATTAGGTGGTTATTTATTTATTTTTTTTCATCACTTTTACTCGGGACATGCTAGCTGGCAACATAGGATTCCATTCATTATGCTAAGCTAAGCTAGCGGCGACCCTGCCAAACTAAAACAATGCATGCACTGAGACAAAAATGCATTTGCCCACATATCTAAATGTAGGAAAGAAGTTGAATAAGCCCTATTTCTAAAAACGATGGAGTGTTCCTTTAAATGTACTTACTTAATTAGATTTTACACAATTAACATAATACAATGTGTAGTTAGGATTTTGAAATAAGTGTAATAGTTCTACATATCAGAAATGTACAGAGCCACATATATTATCAGGAAATAGAACTACTGATTAATTGTTAAATTATTGTGATCTCGCTTTAAATACCCACACAATATTTTTTCCTAAATGACAACGATTCGTCATACAGCTAACATTCATATCTGCGTTTGCACTGCCAGTAGAAATAAAGTAAATAAAGTGATCAGGTTGATGTGTGCGTTTATGTCACAAGCTTTAAATCAGATTTCATCTTTCGATGTGCAAACTGCACAAATAGTTTTCGCTGTTGTCCCATACTAACCATTCTCCTTTGTTTTAAAATGCAGACTTAATATTCAGGTCTTTTTAACCGCACTATTGTTATTTCTGTGTTACAATAATTCAAATGATCACAGAAGTACTGAGATAAAAGTTTATGGTTTAGATATAAACACTGTCTACAGTAGCAAGTAAACTTTTTGAAAGGAACTTGACACTTAAAATAAAAAATTTCACATTGTTACACCCGTAGGTGGCGACTAGAGATTTGTTAAAAAAAGTAATGAAAGAATTTTAGTGAGTCATTAAATCATTCATTCAAATTAACGCATATATTTTGATTAATTACTTACGATAAAAAAATAACGCGTTCAAATCATTAACGCATTTAACACACTTGCCCCGCCCCAGACCTACTTAGGTCATGAAAAATATGATGCAGGGCAACAACTGACTGTGTAATGAACCCTATAGAATGCAATACTATAGAAGGCCTATAGAAAACAGTGTTCCTAAAATGCAAGATATGGGGCAAAAAAAAATTCAGTCTCTGGGTGTTTTTACACTGTCCGTGTCAGAGCGCGATGTTCCTGCCGGTGCTGTGTGCGAATACACATACACTGCAGACTCACTCTCGTATCCAAGGTAAATCATCAACACCATCATGCCTTACATGTGTTTTATTGAAATAAATACCTCATCTCTTAAAACGCATGCGCAGGTTACTTTTCTTGCCCACCCGGGTCTGTGTTGCGTTCACATTTGAGCGAATCGAATGAATTACTCAATGACTTACTCCATTAGACATTTAGTTTATTATTTAGAGTATTATTTCATATTTCCATATGAATAAAAACAAACATTAAAGTTCACCCAAAAATATTTCTTTCTGAAGCTACTTTTTATAATGTCTATTTGATGACTTTAAATTCTATTTTGGGAGTAACTTCTCAGCCAAATTTTATGTGCGATTAATTCGATTAAAAAAAATTATTGCTTGACAGCCCTAATTCAAACAGTTTTTACATTCAGATTAAACATTTTAAATCGACTGCAGAAAATAACATTTAGTCAGATTTGGCACCATTTTTAATATTACCCTGATTAAACCAAGCAAAAAAGTGATATTTTTAATATTATATTGTATAGCTATATCTAAAAAACAAATTGTTTTGCAGAGACTCTCAAAAAGACTGCACTGATGTCAAAGATCAACCGGCAAGAAGCTGAGTGGGAACTCTCAAAATGGTTCACTGGGACAAGAGACGGAGGAGGACTGTGGGTGTCTAGAATGCACAAATGACTACAGTGTAAGCAGTACTGAAAAATGTATAGTGGCTGCTGCTTATAATTGTCCCCACTGTATGTATTTTAGTGTTGTCAAAAGTACAGACTGCGATACCAAGTCAGTACTGAAATGTTAAAAATGACGCTATGAACGCTGTTGAGCTGTAATTAAAACACCTCTGACTGGCCATTGTGCTCACACGCTCATCGGATGTGTCTGTGATTGGATACAATGACCAACGCACGGGAGCGTTTGAAAGCAGAAGCAGGCATCAACCAGCGGACCGGTAGGTTGATAGGCACCTGCATTCAAACACTCCCGTGTGTATCTGTTTAAGCGCTCAGTGAAAAGCATAATTGATTTATATTTACAACATGTTTTTGAAGTGCTGGTCATTGTAGCCAATCACAGACAAATTTGATGAGCGTGTGAGCACAATGGGCAATCAGAGGTATTTACTGTTCAAATGCCCAAAGCTTTGAGTAAAGACTGTTTAAATACATGTTCAAAATATGTATTAAATTTAATTATTACATTTATTTAAACATTAGGTTGATACCTTTTAAAAGATACTCTTTAAACAGCTTCTTTAAATATTGTCTCCGGAAATGTCAGAATATAGCATAATGTGATTGGTAGTTTCAATAAAATTGAAATTTGAAAAAAACTTTTAATCTCACTGTGTGCTCTAATGCTTTAAAATGTATTTGTGTGGTGTTGCTACTCATTTAGATGGAACCCAGATGATCCTTAATGGGGCCCCATGCATATGAAAATTACACGTCATCCAGTATTTAATATCCTCAAACTGACAGCGTGTGTTGAAGATATTAAATACTGGATGACGTGTAATTTTCTGCTATTGAATTCAGATAAAACGGAGGTGTTACTTATTGGTCCAAAAAACTGCCCACAAAACCTCTCACAATACAATTTTACCTTGGAAGGATGTCCTGTCACTTTATCCACTACAGTAAAAGACCTGGGTGTTATATTAGACCGCAACCTGACATTCGAAAATCATATTTCATACATTACAAGAACTGCATTTTTCCATCTTAGAAACATTGCTAAGCTACGTAACATGCTATCTATTTCTGATGCAGAAAAGTTAGTTCATGCTTTCATGACCTCGAGATTAGATTACTGTAATGCTTTATTAGCTGGTTGTCCTGCATCATCAATAAACAAGCTACAGTTAGTCCAAAACGCGGCTGCTAGAGTTCTTACTAGGTCAAGAAAATATGATCATATAACACCAATTTTATCATCTCTACACTGGTTACCTGTGAAGTTCCGTATCAATTACAAACTATTGCTACTAACCTATAAAGCCCTAAATGGTTTAGCTCCAGTGTATCTAACGGATCTTCTATCGCCCTACAATCCATCGCGCTCTTTAAGATCACTAAACTCTAGGCTTCTGGTCATTCCTAGGATATCTAAGTCCACTAAAGGAGGGAGGGCTTTTTCACATTTAGCTCCTAAACTCTGGAATAGTCTTCCTGATATTGTTCGAGGTTCAGACTCGCTGTCCCAGTTTAAAACTAGATTAAAGACGCATCTCTTTAGCCAAGCATTCACATTATAATTATCTTTTTATACTACAGTTAAATCTGATCAAAAGCATTAATATAATATTCTGAACAGCAGCTACGCTAATCATTTCCCATCTGCTTTTCTGTTGTTATCTCGGGACACTAGTCCCGAGGTAAATAGTTCATCAGCTCCAGTTTGTATCCAGCCTCTCATGGAGACTTCAGATGCCCAACACCTGTGATGAGACGACTCCACGCCTGTGAAGAGACGACTCAACGCCAGCGTTGTTATGGCCTAAATTAATACACGATTGATTAACTTTTTCGAACATTATTCTTTAACATTGTCTTTCTAACATTTTTACTGTACATCTATGAAATGCACTTTCTGTAAAGCTGCTTTGAAACAATGTGTATTGTGAAAAGCGCTATACAAATAAATTTGAATTGAATTGAATTGAATTGAATATGATCCCTAGTTGTGCCCCAACTAAAACCCTGTGAAATCCTGCATAAAACCCACATGAACAAGTTGCTGGGGCCAACATGGAACCCATGGACAAACCCACTTACAGCCTGTATTTCAGCCCATATAGAAACCATGTAGTACCCACATAAAACCTAAAGCTGGGACCGAGATGGGTCTTCTGTATGTTGCCCACTTGGGTCCCACCTAGTGGCAAGTGTCATCTTATATGAAATCTATGTGGGCAAGTAATATGGGGCCATTATGGAACCCGTGGACAATCCCATATAGAGCCCATTTTTCAGCCCATTTCAAACTCACATGGGCCCCACATATAAATGTTGTCTGGGTTAAAGCTGGGACCGAGATGGGTCTTGTGCATGTTGCCCACTTGGGTCCCACTTAGTCGCAAGTGCCATCCTATATGAAATCCATGTGGGCAACTAACATGGGGCCATTATGGAACCCACGGACAATCCCATATTGAGCCCATTTTTCAGCCCATTTCATACCCACATGGGCCCCACATATAAATTTTGTCTGGGTTAAAGCTGGGACCGAGATGGGTCTTATCCATGTTGCCCACTTGGGTCCCACTTAGTCGCAAGTGCCAACCTATATGAAATCCATGATGGCAACTAACATGGGGCCATTATGGAGCCCGCGGACAATCCCATATTGAGCCCATTTTTCAGCCCATTTAATACCTACATGGGCCCCACATATAAATGTTGTTTGGGTTAAAGCTGGGACCGTAATGGGTCTTGTGCATGTTGCCCACTTGGGTCCCATTTAGTGGCAAGTGCCATCCTATATGAAATCCATGCTGGCAACTTACATGGGGCCATTATGAAACCCGCGGACAATCCTATATGGGGCCCATTTTTCAGCCCATTTCATACCCACATGGGCCCCACATATAAATGTTGGCTGGGCAGAACCCCAGTATTGTGCCAGACATGATGACTCTTTGAAATTATTTTCATATTATTTTGCGATGGTTTATGTTTTTACGCTGACCAGTTGTGTACCATGGATTCTTGCTTAATTATTTTCTTGTCTGGCCAAAATAAATGTTAATCTTGATTTATTCTGTATATTTCTGAAATCATTATTTTAGTAGTGTCGCATGCGGAGTAAGTAGGAGCTACCGCAGATCTCTCTGTTGGGACAGATCACACTGAGGACTCCATAGCGGGAGCATCGAGCCAAGCATGAGAGAAAATCAGATTTCTGACTGTCGCTGTTATTATAAGTTGCAGCTTTCGTGGCTATTAATCAAATTACACTTTTTGTTATGAGTAAACATGGGGGACTCAAAGTTAAAATAGTTCACTCTGCAATCCTCTGTAATATCAGAACAGACTAATTTGCGTCCTTGAGAGCTAGTGAATTGCGACACTAGCCTCTGTGCGGCTCCGGGTCCCATGGTGGAACGAATATTTGAAAATAAGTGATACTAAGAAAAATCAACGATCTAAATTAAAACGCAACTAATCTTAAAATCAGCTGATAAACTCTAAACATAACACACTTTATGGAGTCACATAAAATTGGAGTCAGATAAAATTATTCATGGAGTCAGATTTGAAATGAGATATCAATAAATTAAGAGAATTTCACCGAAATGCTGAAAAGGCTTACACGCAGAATTCCTTTTGACCAAGCCATTAGAATCTGGTTTTTGGGCTAATGGATCGAAGTTTACAATAATGATGTATAACACTTGCCTGAATGATAAAAAAACTACTTGTTATTTGAGTCACTGGCACTGATAAGAAAAAAAGCAAGCCAATCACGCCGGTGCGACGGCCGACTCGAGAGGGTTAAAGTAGCTGACGTTTTTGTCCAAAAAGTTATGAGGCGCTCGTTCAGAATGTTGACAATGAAACATATCCACGCGCTAATTCGCTCGGGGGATTGGGTTTTCACAGTGGATCTGAAATATGCTTACTTTCACATTCAGATAGCACCCCATCACAGGCCATTCTTGAGATTTGCCATTGAGGGGCAGGCAAATCAGTACAAGGTCCTACCATTGGTCTATCTCTGGCGCCCCACACATTACGAAATGCATGGACGCAGCCCTCGCCCCCCTGAGACTACGGGGAGTGCGAGTACTCAATGAGTCCTCGATGATTGGCTTGTTATGGCCCAATCAGAGAAACAGTTGATGACCCACAGGTCCTGGTTCCTCAGCCATCTAGAATGTCTGGGTCTCAGGCTCAACACAGCCAAGAGCGTGCCATCTCCCACCCAAAGCACTGCTTTTCCGGGAACAGTTATAGACTCACTACAGATGAGAGCGCGGCTTACATCACAACGCGCGCTCTCCATCCAGCGCCTAGCGGCGTCATTCAAAGCTGGCATTTACACTCCTCTCAAACGTTTTCAGAGAATGTTAGGTCTGATGGCCTCAGCATCTGTCTTACTCAGGTCCAGTTACGCATCAAAGTGAACCACGGCTGTATCGAAGCCCTGGCTCCTTTGAAGGCAATCGACTGGTATCAGTCAGGTGTGAGTATGGGCACTGTCTCGAAATGGAAAGTGATCTCGACAGACGCGTCCAACTTAGGTTGGGGTGCCCTATACAATGGCAGACCAATTTCCGGTCTCTGGTCAGACCCGGAGAAACGGCTGCGCATAAACTGTCTAAAGATGAAAGCGGTCGGTCTATCGCTAAAAGCTCCCCCCCCCCCATACATAAAGGATCACCATGTCCTCGTCCAAACTGACAATACGTCGGCTGTGTCCTAAATAAAACGCCAGGGTAACCTGCACACTATGGTGAAACATCTCCTTATATGGGCTCAGCACAACCTGCGCTCGCTTAGGGCAGCGCATGTGCCAGACTTTCTGAAACAGGGTCTGGATATGCTATCCAGAGGCAACATTCCCCCAGGGGAATGGTCTCTTCACCCACAGACGGTTCAGCTAATTTGGAGCATCTTTGGCAAAGCGGAAATCGAACTTTTTGCCTCAGAAGACTGCTATATGCTTTCCCTCTGATTGCGATGTTACCTCAGGTCATCAAACGGATCAGGGAGAACAAGTGCACAGTGCTTTTAATAGCCCCACTAGGGGAGAACCAGCTATGGTTCTCCGAACTGATTCAGCTGCTAGACACAGCCCCATGGCCGATACCGCTGAGGAGAGATCTCCTAGCGCAGGTGAAAGGGAAGCTCTGGCATCCCTGCCCCGACTTGTGGTCCCTTCATGTGTGGCCCATCAATGGGTACCCGGGAACCTCCCCGAAAGGGTGCTGAATACTATTTCAGAGGCTAGAGCTCCCTCAACCAGGCGGCTTTACGTGCTGAAGGGGTCAGTGTTCTCAGGCTGGTTTACAGCACGGAACCTGGATCCACACTCATGTGAAGTGACAGAAGTACTCTCGTTCCTTCAGGAGCTGATGGACACGGGTCGTTCCCCCTCCAATCTCAAAGTATATGTGATGGCCCGGACAGTCACTAGGAAGAAGCGAGCTCATCATGCGCTTCCTCAGAGGGGCTAGGAGGCTTAATCCGCCTCGACCCCCTTCAGTTCCTATATGGGACTTTTCCACAGTCTTAGAGGCTATGAAAGGCCCCCCATTCGAGCCGCTTCAGTCTGTGAGCTTGAATCACCTCTTGCTGAAAACTGCTTTCTTATTGGTGCAAGCCACAGTCAAGCGGGTTGACGATTTACATGTACTCTCTATGAGCACTTCCTGTCTCGAGTTTGGGCCTAACGACTCCAGAGTCGTCCTCAAACCTAGACATGGTTATGTTCCGAAAGTGCTCTCCACTCCATTCAGAGCACAGGTTATTTCGCTATCAGCTCTTCCCTCATCTCAGGACGAAGAAGTGAATCTGCTCTGCCCAATTAGGGCCCTAAGGCTCTATTTAGAGCGTTCCGCAGCCTCTAGACAGTCGGAACAGCTCTTTGTTTGCTTTGGTGGCCGCACCAGAGGATGCGCTGTCACAAAGCAGAGATTGTCACGATGGATAGTGGACGCTATCTCGCTAGCTTATGAGTCAAAAGGCATCTGCTGCCCAGGCATCAGAGCTCATTCCACTAGAGGCATGGCCTCTTCATGGGCCTGGGCCAGTGGAATACCACTTGAAGATATCTGTGCGGCGGGAGACTAGGCCTCTCCGTCCACATTTATTAGATTCTATAACTTGTAGGTCCCTGCTGTGCAAGCTAGGATTCTTTCCATATAACCAGTGTATAACACGGTTGCAATAACTATGCGCCCGACTCTGTCCGTTCTAGTTTTTACCTATACCCCATATAAAAAAATTTTACATTTGCAAATAATTATGACCTGAATTTCTTCCGGTCTGGGGCTTTATCTCAACCCATAATAAGCTATGTGTAACACAAGCGAATGGTCATCACATTACATACTATAAGACCCGACTCTGTCCGGTCTAGACTGTCAAATTTCCATATAATATATGTAAGGCCCGACTCTGTCTGGTCTAGTTTTTATATGGATTATCACATAGGAATATTCTTATGGAGACAGATTAGACTCATTAATAATTTCACGCAAAAAAATGTGTAACATTTTGGCAAATTGGTGGCTAAATCAAATTAATTAGTATGGTCCCATTTGTAAGTTTTTTTTGTGCAATCCATGGGGTTCGGGGTGTATCTTCATGCTTAATTAATATCTAAAAATCACATGTTTTTAAACTATTCATATTACACGAAAACCACCTCATAAAACAGTAAAATTTTCATGTGAGATTGGGTTGGTTTTCCCTTAAAAACTCAGATTCATCCATGGTAATTGTGTAAACTTCTGGGGACATCCTACACTAAAAGAAGAGTCTGTGTTTAGCTTTTTATCTAAAGCTTCACACGAACATGTAACATCCACAGAGACAAACACAATTGCACACATTCACAGAGTAAACTCCATGAACTGCATGTTAATACAAACTTGTTGACTTACTGTCAAAATGGGGTGTTGGACTAAATTATGGAGGCTGACAGACAAATATCAGGGGCAGTTGTTTAGTCTGTCAACTGCCTTACATTCTCAATCAGTGAGTGTGACAGAACTCAAAGAAAGTTCTGTCAAACAGTCAACAGTTGTGGCCATCCATGATCAAGTAAGCCAGTGGGACAACGCTTTAAGGCCCTATTCACAAAAAATGCTTTTTGTTGATTTGGTCACAAACGGATAGCGCCAAATATATGTTTGAATGCAATCAAACAGCTACAAAAGTACCACCTACTTGTTATAACTTATATTATGTGTTTTGAGAATGCACACCAAAACAATTGATTCCAACTTTGCTATATTTTGCCAAAACACAATTTTCGATCAAAATAGCTTTTCCTATCCTTTCCATTCACTTGCTTTCCAGCTCCCTAATACGCATCATAATGGCTTCATTCATTCAATCATATTTGTGTGCTTTACTCTTGTGAAAGTCATGTAGAGTGTGACAAAATAAGACGGAAAAAATAAAAAAAATCTGTAGAAAAAAATCTGTGCGATGTAATGTTTTGGCTGACCACTTGTGATCAGATCATTGGAAACACATATTAATAGCAGATGGAAACTACTACAGATCTTGGAAAAATGCAGGCACTGTTCTTTCCATTTGTCAGTATTGCATCTCTGTCTCTTTCTTCTAGTAAATGCCAGAGCACAGTGGGTAGTGAATCCACTCGAGTGATCTCTTGTGTTAGTATGTGGGTGTGAAGAGCTCCCTACAGAGTCAGTGTGTGTATGACCAGAGACTGATATCCAGTTATGTTGCATACTGTAAGAAAGAAAGCTGGATAATTTCCTACAGTTACTTGCTGTAGAGACGTAGGGGAAATACAACTGGCCGCCCAAGAGCCAAATCTGTCCCCTGAATAGTTTAATATGCCCCTCTGATTGATTTTGATTAAATTATTGTGCTGCCTGATACATGAGAATATTTTTGTGCAATGGTCATATTTGAGCCAGAGATATTTGAACACTTCTCTTAGTCATATTTTAGCTACCCTACTTTACCAAGCTTAGAGCACATTTTTTTAGGCATGCAAATAGGGCTGTGGTCTGCAGCCTTCTTGTTAACACACCTGCCTCCCATGCCAGTTGATGCTGGTTCAAATCCCACTGAGAATGACACAAGTAGAATCAGTTACGTAAGCAATGATGCAGTGAATACCATCGGAGTGCTGCCTGATATGGTTGGATACTGCGGTAGAAATACAAACCAAACACAAACCTGTAGACATATACCCTTATAACTTCCAGGGTTTTAATCACTTCCAGTGTGAAATTAGCTTTACAATGACAGTGCTAAGATCTGATGATTACTCTGGCCCCCTTCAAATTTTAATTTGGGTAATCTAGCCCTACATACACTGTGGTCCATTCTAGATGTAAATTGAAGTATTGTTAAAATATAATTCTGCCATCTGCTAACATTAGACCACATCTGGCAAATTTACATTTAATATCACATTGTAGGTTTAAAAAAAAAAAGTCCGGATCATTTCCATAATGACCAACGCAATATATCAAGGGCAGCAAAATTAGCGTCTTTTTTAAGACATGCTTTTTTGGGGTGGTAAATTATGACACAAATACCAAGTCAAGTCAAGTCACCTTTATTTATATTGCACTTTTTACAATACCGATTGTTTCAAAGCAGCTTCACAGTGTTAGACAGGAAAATAATGCAACAGAAATTGATTCGGTTGAACAGCCTTCTGGAGAAAACGGTGATGTTATCCAGGTCATTTCAATTATCATATAGTGAAAATGTGGGCAGATAAGTAATTTAGTTGAAAATTTATTTGAATATTTAGTTGAAAATGTAATGTCCCCAACTGAGCAAGCCAAGCCAAAGGCTACAGTGGCAAGTAACCAAAACTCCATCAGGTGGCATAATGGAGAAAAATAAACCTTGGGAGAAACCGGGGTGCCAGTTCTCTTCTGGCCATCATGCCGTGTCGGTGAGGCAATTATTAGATAGGGATATTTGATAGATCGGAGTCATCGCGCCGGAGACGGGTTTATTGAGGATGGCGTGTCGGTGAGGCAATTATTAGATAGGAATATTCGAAAGATCGGAGTCATCATGCTGGAGACGGGTTTATTGAGGATGTTGTGTCGATGAGGCAATTATTAGATAGCATAGCGCATCTGAAGCATGAATGAAATCTATTCCAATCCTGATTGGTGCTGCGTCATGATGTAGTATGTGATGGCATACATGGAAGCTACAAAGGGGACGCCGGCTCATACTACAGATAGCTTTTGCGATGAAGCAGGTGCTCTATGCGTGGTACCTGCCACGGGAGACCGTCTAGCAGTGCTACAATGTCAGAGAACCATACCCGGGTCAGCCAGCAGGGTGCTACTAGAAGTAGGCTGATCCCTTCTCGGAAGACCCGCTCCAAGACTCCCGGGAGCAGAACGATCATGGGAAATGCATACAGACCATAGACAGTAAAAGAAATGGACACAGCGACCCCATAGACTTCAACGGAGGAAAGTGAAGTCAATTAGAAGCACTCACTTCCTGATGGCTGAGCGTACTGGGCAGCCTCAGACTGAGTTCGACGACGTAGATGTGACATGAGCAACCTGTCTGACATTTGTAAGTCTCCTAGTATTCTGATGAATTATTTTGTCATTTTGCATAGTATTTATTTATTTTAATAAATTGCCTCATAGACAGTAAAAGATTGCCTGCAAGCTTCTCCTCATGTCTATACAGGTCTATACGGTCATTTCTCTACTGTGCGACAGAGAGTCACGTGGTTATAACACAATCTTTAGCCTATTTTTACAAAAACGGCTTCTATGGGGCGATAGTGTAAGATACAAGGTAATGGAACCTTTTATACATTGTTGTGTTTCTTTAGAAATAAACAATGGACAAATGGAGTCTTTTAACACCTCAGATGTAAAGTTATTCGCTGTCAAAGTGACACCAAAATGAATCTCCCAATGGAATGCTAACAGCAGGTGATGGCTTGGTTAGCAATGGCTGCCCTTATGGAAGGTACGCTTTCATGGTGCTGGATTACGCCCTTGAGACAGACGTAGCCTCGGCCACGTCTGCATCATGGCATCCAACCCCAGCGGAGCTGGATGCCTGAGAGAAAACCACAGAGGATAGTGGGACGTCACTTGAGACGTGAACAGATCCACTTCCACTGGGCCGAACCTCTCGCACATGGCCTTCACCACCTCTGGGTGAAATCGCCACTCCCCGGGCCTCAGCCCCTGCCTTGACAGGACGTGATTTTGGTAACCGGGGACGTACATCTCTCTGAGAGACGACAATTTCCCCTGGGACCACAGGAGGATCTGGTGTGATAATCTGCATAGGGGGAGCGATCTCAGACCCCCCTGATGATTCAGATACGACACTACAGACATGTTGTCTGATCGTATCAGGACATGGTGGCCGCGGAGGTCCGGGAAAAACCTCAGAGCTTTGTAGGCCGCCAGCATTTCAAGGCAATTTATGTGCCAGGAAGAAAGCCGGGCCTCCCACAGACCTCTCGCAAATCGGCCTTCCATGACCGCGCCCCAACCAGTGAGGGAGGCGTCTATTGAAACGGTTTTCCGGCAACATGACGCTCCCAGCACTAGCCCCTGGGACAGAAACCAAGGTTTCTTCCATATGACAAGGGAACGAAGGCATCTGCGCGTTACCCTGATCATACGGAATGGATTTCCCCTCAAGGAAAACCCCTTGGTTCCCAGCCACCACTGTAGGGGTCTCATGTGTAGCAGGCCAAGAGATATTCTGTTGGACGCAGCTGCAATGAGCCCCAGCAGTCTTGAAACTGCTTCACTGTGATGCTGTGGCCTAGCTTCATTCTGTAGACTATCGCCCATATGGACTCGACACGCACAGGAGACAGTTGTGCCCACATCGTAGTCGAATCCCATACGACACCCAGGAACGTGGTTCTCTGAGAAGGCGTCAACACGCTCTTTTTGTGTTGAGTCTCAACCCCAAGCACTGAATATGGCCATGGACGACATCTCGATGCCGAACTGCCACTCCTTGCGACTGGGCCAATATGAGCCAATCGTCAATGTAGTTCAGTACACGGATGCCCCGGAGACTCAGTTGAAGCCAGAGCTGCGTCCATGCACTTGGTGAACGTGCGAGGGGAAAGAGCCTGGCCAAACTGAAGAACCCGATATTGGTACGCTTCGCCCCAGAAAGCGAACCTCAGCAACTTCCTGTGACACAGAAGGATGGATACATGGAAGTACGTGTCTTTTTTAGATCTATCGTGACAAACTAGTCCTCAAACTGGATCTGACTCACGATGGTTGGAATTGTGAGAATCTTGAATCTGAATCTCCTCAGAGAACGATTCAAGTACCTCAGATCTAAAATTTTAGTCCCAACCCCCTGAAGCGGCTGACCGGCAGGGAGCAGTCGAGAATGATTTTTTGGTGTGCAGACGCATTCGCTGCCCAGCCGCAGGTCTTTCTAGAGGCGGATGGAGCAGCATGTGTTCACAGGAAATCGATCTGGCCCGAAGCATACTGGACGGCGGGAGCACAGCATCGATTCCCCGAAAGCTCCACGGAGGAGGCGACCTCGATCACTCCTTCCCGGGAGAGAGGGCTGGCCAGCAGGGGCCTCATCTAAGGGAGCCTCACAATTCACGAAAGCAGCCCCCTCAGGAACTGCCCATGTATGTTATTCTCCCATCTTAGATGAATATTCAGAAGTGAAACACACTTTGGATGACAGGCTGATTTAAAATATCTAACTTATCAAAGTCAGATAATATTCCATTTAATTCCTCAGAATGAAATGCCAACATAATCACCCAACCAGTGAAACATGGTCTGAATGATAGGCTGAATAAAAATATCTAACTCCACAAAGTCAGATAATATTCCATTTTAATTCCTCAGAATGAAATGCAGCCATAACCACCAGACAATACTGTTTTAATATGTATTGATGTAGGGAAGATGTTATACTGTATGTTCTCCCTGCCTTTGGGGGGAGCTGTGTTTCATTGTAGAAGTGAGCCCCTCTTTACATGGGAAGAGCTTTTGTTAGTTCATAATTCTCTCTCCCTGTGAAAAGGTAGGAAGTGTTCTCTGTCATCCGTAAAATGTATTTGATTATTTTGTCCATCCATGTTATTCGGAGACATTGATTGAGATATTGATTGTAAAGATGCTTATAAATGTGTATGTGCATATCGTCGCTGTCCGATGAAAACCACGTATGTCCATTTTGCAGATTTTGAGATTTTTCGACGCATTGAATGTCCAGGTTCAATTCCGTATACAGTATGCTTCACATATCTAAATGGCCAATGAAAAGTTGTGAAATCATGTCATCTGATTTTCACGTATATCCATTTGGTGTCAAAGCTGTCAATCATGCCGCGTATCTCCTGCCCTGTGGAAGCATCTCGCCGGTCTCGTGAAGTTGCATCTTCATTTTCACTTTTCTTTTCTGCAATACATTGCCAAATAAACATAGCCTGGTGAGACAATGACTTTCCTTCATCGAGGTAAACGTTTCCCCCCTGACGCCAGGAGTGACGTCTAGGAGTGACAAAATTATTTCATAGGAGTGACAAAATTATTACATAGGAGTGAATAAAATCACTGAGTGACAAAATTACGGTAGGACTGTATAAACAAAGTATCTGTCTAGCATTACCATGTCAGTGTATTGATTCATTGTCCCTTCATAGTTTGCAAGAGACATTTAATAAATGTATAATTAATATTAAATAAACTAAGCGTATTTAATAAACTAAGACGTAGGCTATTTAATAAACTGAGCGTATTCCTCTGTCAATATGAAACGGTGACTTGGCCATTCTAATTAATGATCGGAAGAACTCGTATCGACCACCGTTATTATAAAATATGCACGTATGTCCATTTAAACTCAATTTTGGTCAAATGTGGATTATATCATTACACTGCCAAGAATATGGTTACATGTAAAGATGCCGTACCAAGTATGACAACGCTACATTCAACTGCTTTTGAAATACGGTGTTTTTTTCACTTCCTGAAAAGTAACCGTTTTGGACATACGTGAGTTTCATCGGGCAGCGACGATATATTTTCGTTCGATGGTTTTGTGTTTTTTATATGTGACCCGTTACGGCAACCAGGGACACAAGTCGGCAGCACAAGTTTCGAGCAAAATGAGAATGAAGCGGTTTTTTTCAAAATTGGTGATTTTCGCTTTTTTGCCGAATCTGTTAGTTGAGATCATGAAGAAGCCTCTCCATGTTTGAGATAGCAGTATTGGTATATTTAAAAGCATACACTTTGAGGTTGAAATCGCCTTGTTTTTAGGAGATTCTAGCTTGCAGCAGAGGCGTGTTTCTCTTTTGTTATTGTCCCGCCCTCTAAGGGAAGCGTGGCTCAGTGTTGCCAAGCCTGCTGTTTTTCATGTCCGCGGGTTGAAGCGACCCCAATTATGTGATATTTAGCCCCAGGAATGTGAATTTTAGTAGGCAACCATGCCAAAAAAACACGTTTTCTGGAAGAAATTCCATATTATTCTCTCCGGTCCGATAATGTGTTATTTCGCCAACACTTCGTGGGCTATGCTTGATTTACGTTTGTTACTTGCATGCGTAACTCCGCCCCACCTCGTGGGTATATAAGGAAGTACGCTAGCAACATCGCATTATGTTTCTGCTTTGGAGCCAAGAGTATCTCTTCACTCCTTCAAGCCTGCTAACTGAGTCTTTGTCAGCCTTCGAGACGAAGAGCTTTCCAGAGGCGTTGGATCTACGGCGCGTTCCAGCGATCGCATACTGCCTGCCTGCTGATCTGCGCAGTGGTCCGTCTGACAGCTGGTGTGTGGTCCCTGGGCGCTTTGGCGTCTCTGCGAAGCTTCCTCTCTAAAAGAGCTTACACGTGGCACATCCTTTTCAGGATGTCTCGCCCGTGTACTTCTGGGTGTGGCCGGTCGCTGACTTCCTCTGATGGGCACAATCTCTGCTTGGTATGCTTGGGCGTTCAGCATGCTCAAGCAGCGTTTGTGGATGAGTCATGTTCCCACTGCGGGAACATGACCATCGCGGTGCTGCGGTCGAGACTCAAGGATCTTCGTAATGAAGTGAGAGTCCCCTCAACCACACCCCGATCTACCGTGCCCCCCGTGGCCGGTACTTCGGCTGGTGGTCAGGGTGACCTGAGGGTTACGGTGTGGAACAAAGCCCCGACGCTCATGCCTCGGGCCACACCCCCCTCTAGCGCTCCACAACCCGCGAGTGTCCAGGCTGAAATCGCGGGGCCAGCTCCGGCTCCCTCGCGCATTTCGTTTGGTGCTCCGGAGGATGATGCGATGTCGGTCACCGCATCACAAGGTGGGCTCGAGTCCTCTGAGGATGATGACTCGGCTGTGCTGCCGCCTTCGGGCGCGCCAGCATTGCCCGAGTCGGACCCAGCGTTGACAGCCATGTTGTCTCGGGCAGCCGCGAGTCTAGGGTTAGAGTGGAACCCTCCACCCTGTCCCGAACGCTCGTGGCTCGATGATTGGTTTTTGGGAGCCCGCGCTGACTCACGTCAGTCCCCGCCCCCAATACCTTTCTTTCCCGAGCTGCATGAGGAGATTGCCCGGTCCTGGAAGTCCCCGTTGTCTTCCCGTGATCGGTCTGCAGTCTCCTCCGCCTTCTCCACCCTTGATGGGGCCGCGGCCAAAGGGTACACTGGGGTCCCCCAGGTTGAACGTTCTGTTGCGATGCAACTTTGTCCTCAGAGCGCTTCAACCTGGCGAGGTGATCCTAAGCACCCCTCCAAAGCCTGTCGATTCACATCAACCTTGGTGGCGAAATCGCACAGAGCTGCGGGGCAGGCTGCTGCCTCTTTGCATGCCATGGCGATCCTCCAGGTCTACCAGGCCAGGATCCTCAGGGACATGCACGAGGGTGGAGTTGATCCGGGGCTCTTAAATGAGCTGCGTGCCGCCACCGACCTCGCTCTCCGGGCGACGAAGGTGACCGCACGCTCCCTGGGTCAAGTGATGTCCACAAATGTGGTCCAGGAGCGACATCTTTGGCTAAACCTGGCCGATATGCGGGACACCGAGCGGACACGTTTCCTCGATGCCCCCATATCCCAGGCTGGCCTCTTCGGCGGAGCGGTTGAAAACTTCGCCCAACAGTTTTCAACCGCCCAGAAGCAGACCGAGGCAATCAAGCATATACTGCCCCGGCGGACAGCTGCTGCTTCCACCCAGCCGCCGGCACAGTCGCCTCAGCCTGCTCGCCGCCGAGGATGCCCTCCTAAGGCTCCCGCCCCTCCCACCCGGTCCAAGCAGCAGCCTTCACCCGGGACGGGTCGCGGAGGAAGCCGTAGGAAGGCGTCCCAGTCCCCTCAGGCCGCCCCGCGCCCCGCTAAACGCCAGGCCAAGCGGCGCTCCTGAGACGGACGGCTCAGGGATGGGAAATTCTTTCCAGGAGATGGTGGCAGGACCACTCCTTCCCCCGGTGGAGGGCCGGGGGAGAATCCTTTGTTCAGCTGCTGGCCCCCGGGTCAGCAGCACCCTATTTTGGTCAATGAAAGAATTAACACTCCCATCCCTGAGCCCCCAGAGATCGGTGATGCCAGTGCGCGCCACCCACGGGTCCCGCCACTCGCATCCCTCTCTGTCGCCAGCCTCCTGGCAGAGCAGACCCCAGTGGAACATGCGTCCTTCCCTGGTCTCCTCTGTCAGGACGCAGCCGTTAACCGCACCCCCACACCGGGACGCCCAACAGCCTCCCTTGTCCGGGTCGGTAACGCTGCATCGCTGCCCCACACCGGGTACGTCTGTAGTCCGAATGACCCCGCTGGTGCAGTTCCTGGGAGCCTGGCTTCAGATTCCAGGGCTGTCCCGCTGGGTCGCGAAGACAGTCAGGCGCGGCTACGCGATTCAGTTCGCGCAGGTTCCTCCCTGCTTTCGTGGAGTCCGCTTTATTATGGTCGGGGCCAATGCCCCTGTCATGCGAGCGGAGGTTGCCACCCTACTGGCGAAGGGTGCGATTGAACCTGTCACTCCAGTCGAGATGAAGTCCGGGTTTTACAGCCCCTACTTCATTGTACCCAAAAAGGCCGGTGGGTTAAGACCAATCCTGGACCTGCGCATCTTGAACCGTTACCTACCCAGGCTTCCGTTCAAGATGTTGACAGCGAAACGCCTTTTCGAATGCGTTCGTCCCGGCGATTGGTTTGCAGCGATCGACCTGAAGGACGCCTACTTTCATGTCTCCATCCTACCTCGACACAGACCGTTCCTACGGTTTGCTTTCGAGGGGCGGGCATACCAGTACGCGGTCCTCCCATTCGGGCTATCTCTGTCCCCTCTGTCTTTACTAAGATTGCCGAGGCAGCCCTTGCGCCCCTACGGCAGCACGGGGTTCGCATCCTGAACTACCTCGACGACTGGCTCATACTGAGTCACTCTCGAGAGCAGGTTTGCGAACACAAAGTACTGGTTCTCCACCACTTAGCCTGTCTGGGCCTTCAGGTCAACTGGGAGAAGAGCAAACTCTGCCCCGTGCAGAGGATCTCTTTTCTCGGTATGGAGATCGACTCGGTCGCCATGTGCGCGCAGCTTACGAGCGGGCGCGCGTAGTCTCTGCTGACTTGCCTCCGTCAAATCGAGAGCAAGAGTGCGGTTCCACTGAAACACTTTCAGAGGCTCCTGGGGCATATGGCATCTACAGCCGCGGTGACGCCGCTCGGATTGCTACATATGAGACCGCTTCAGCACTGGCTTCGCGATCGAGTCCCGAGATGGGCATGGCGGTCTGGCACGCTCCGGGTCCAAATAACCCGGGCCTGCTTACAGACACTCACTCCGTGGTCGAACCTCAGTTTTCTACGGACCGGCGTGTCCTTAGAACGAGTTTCCAGGCATGTTGTTGTATCAACGGATGCCTCCTCCACGGGCTGGGGTGCCATGTGCAATGGACAAGCAGCCGCGGGCTCCTGGACAGGACCCCAGCGCCTTCTGCATGTCAATTGCCTCAAGTTGCTGGCAGTACGGTTCGCCCTGCACCACTTCCGAGCGTTGCTGAGGGGTCAACACGTACTTGTCCGGACAGACAACACGGCCACTGTAGCGTACATCAACCACAAGGGCGGTCTGCGCTCCCGCCGTATGTCTCAACTCGCCCGCCATCTCGTTTTATGGAGTCAGAAGCACCTGAGGTCCCTTCGTGCTATCCACATCCCGGGAGAACTGAACCGTGCAGCCGACGAGCTCTCACGGATTGAGCCACTTCCTGGAGAATGGAGACTCCATCCACAGACGGTCCAGCTGATTTGGGAACAGTTCGGCGACGCACAGGTAGATCTTTTTGCCTCCCACGACTCTTCCCACTGCAGCCTGTACTATTCCCTGACCGAGGGCACGCTCGGCACGGATGCACTGGCGCACAGCTGGCCCCAGGGCCTACGCTTATATGCGTTTCCCCCAGTGAGCCTTCTCGCACGAGTACTGTGCAAGATCAGGGAGGACAAGGAGCAGGTCATGTTGGTCGCCCCGTATTGGCACGGCCAGACCTGGTTCTCAGAACTGCTACTCCTTGCGACAGCCCCTCCCTGGCCTATCCCTCTGAGACCGGACCTCCTCTCTCAGAGACGGGGCACCCTATGGCACCCGCGTCCAGCGCTCTGGAAGCTCCACGTGTGGCTTCTGGACGGGACGCGGCAGGTTTGAGTGGCCTGCCACCTACGGTGGCCGCCACCATCACTTCCGCTAGGGCAGAGTCTACACGACACCTCTATGCGTTGAAGTGGAACCTCTTCGTCACCTGGTGCTCTTCCCGCCAAGAAGACCCCTGGAAATGCCTGATCGGGTCCGTGCTTGAGTTTCTCCAAGAGGGGCTGGAGCGAAGGCTGTCTCCCTCCACCCTGAAAGTGTATGTGGCTGCAATATCTGCCCATCACGACCTCTTGGGAGACAAAACGGTAAGTCAGCACGACCTGATCATCAGGTTCCTGAGGGGGGCGAGGAGACTGAATCCTCCTCGCTCTCCTCTCGTTCCCTCTTGGGATCTCTCAGTAGTCTTAAGTGCTCTGCAGAGGCCTCCCTTTGAGCCTTTGCGGTCAGCCGATATTAAGTTTCTGTCGATGAAGACGGCTCTGCTGACCGCATTGGCCTCTCTCAAGAGGGTCGGGGACCTGCAGGCATTTTCGGTTGACGAAGCGTGCCTAGAATTCGGGCTGGCTAACTCTCACGTGATCCTGAGACCCCGGCCCGGATATGTGCCCAAGGTTCCTACCACTCCCTTCAGAGATCAGGTAGTGAACCTGCAAGCGCTGCCTTTGGAGGAGGCAGACCCAGCCTTGGCATTGCTCTGTCCAGTACGCGCTCTCCGCGCTTACGTAGACATGGCGCAGTGTTTCAGGACCTCAGACCAGCTCTTTGTCTGTTATGGTGGAGAGCGGAAGGGAAGAGCTCTCTCAAAGCAGAGGTTGTCTCACTGGATAGTGGACACCATTGTTTTGGCTTACCAGCAGCAAGGTCGACCATGTCCCCTTGGTATGAGGGCACACTCCACCCTGAGTGTGGCCTCATCTTGGGCTTTAGCGCATGGCGCCTCGCTAACAGACATCTGCAGAGCTGCAGGCTGGGCGACACCCAACACATTCGCCAGCTTCTACAATCTCCGAGTGGAGCCAGTGTCCGACTATGTACTTGCCCCCCCGAGGGGCCGGTAATGGACCAAGCTCTGGTGTCTTCGCTTGCTCGCCACTCCACTCCACGGATTGGATACGTGCGATATTCTCCTCAGGTGAGCTCCCCGAGAACACTGAGCTTCTCCAGCACTATCGACGCCGACATCAGTTCAGTCTGCCCTTTCGAGCCCAGACCCTCATGTCCGGCCAGGTGCCCCGTGTGCATGGTTCCCCTCCGGCGACCCCCACACGAGTATTTCCACCGTAAGCCTCCTCAGTGAGAAGGTGTCTTTCCCTTGGCAAGCCCCTGCCACCCCTAGGGTTAAAAATCCACCTTCGGCTGGTACCCTAGAGTTTCCCATATGCAGCCCACAGCGGGTCATATATCAAGTCAAGTCAAGTCAAGTCAACTTTATTTATATAGCGCTTTTAACAATGTAGATTGTTTCAAAGCAGCTTTACAGTGTTAAACAGGAAAATAATGCAGCATAATTTTATTCAGCTGTATAGCCATTCTGGAAAATTTTCAAGTATCATACAGTGACAGTGTGGGCTTTAGATCAATAATTTGATCAGTAAATTAGTTTAAATGGTTAATTTAGTTTATTATTTAGATGTATTTCGATGTTTAGTTGAAAAATGTAGTGTCCCCAATCTTAAGTCCTCCCCACGGGTAGGCATCATTGGCATTCCCTCACTGGGATATGCTTCCCAGTGTACCTTGGTAATCCTGTGATAAGTGGGAGTCCTACGGCCTTAAGTGGCGGGATATCACACTTACGCAGGGCACTGGATGACAGATGAGTGGCGCGGTTATATTGGAACCCCCATTCGTCAGTCACTGATGTACGTCGGAGTGACTGAACGAAAGGGAACGTCTCGGTTACGTTTGTAACCCTCGTTCCCTGAGGAGGGAACGGAGACGTACGTTCCTCAGCCACGTCAGCTGTGCTGCTGGAACGCGGAGTTCAGATCTTGGCTCCGCAGCAGATACATAATGCGATGTTGCTAGCGTACTTCCTTATATACCCACGAGGTGGGGCGGAGTTACGCATGCAAATTCCGCATGCCCATGGCATTGGCACGCCATTGGGCGCTGTTAAACACCTCGAAGGTAATTGGCTCCTAGGCGAAACCCCCATTCGTCAGTCACTGACGTACGTCTCCGTTCCTTCCTCAGGGAACGAGGGTTACATACGTAACCGAGACGATTTCCATGTGTTACACATCACTGGAAAGCTTGGAGACTACACTTTCAGAATCTGTAAATAACTTAATGCACCAGAACCGACTTGTGTCCCTACCTTCCGTGACTGGTCACATATTATTTCATGTCTTGTAGATTCCATGCGGTGGATTATATTTTGCTGTAAATCATATTCTTTTCAAGGTTTATTTGTGTATTTTGGCCTTTTATTCTTTGTATTTTGGTTATATTTTACATCTATCTTTATTCATGTTGCAGTTTATCTTAGTTTGCAACTACGTTTGATTAGCTGCAGCTATAGCTATTAACACAATATAATTCTCTCTCCCTGTGAAAAGTGGCGAATTTGGATCCAGAGCCGAATAAAAAAAAAGCTTCACTGCTGTGACGACAACGATATTGGTGTCCTCCTCATTCATCATACATCACACAACGCAGAGACATTTGGGGGAGCACACTAACGAAGAGAGTTACATTTACATGGTCTCGTAATTTACACGTTGTCTCAGCAACCGTGAGATTCGAGTCGCTCATATTACAAATGGCTTTCATCCCTCGAGAAGAAGGTCAACAGGCGCGAGGCTGAAACACCTGAAAGCGCACGTCTTTTTTGCTGTATGCGTCGAGATATTTCTCAATGAAAACAGCCACACCCTCAGGAGCTGACTGTGCATGCCTCACAACCAAACACTATCACATGCACACTGATCACGTGTGTCACTTTAATTGTAGACCCGTAATCTACACCCTGCCTCAGGAACACGAGATCAAGCCTTGCATTATGAAGTGGCGAGCTCTCGTTACTACTTCAACTGCCTCCACCCCGGGGGAAGAAGCCGCAGCGCGGGAGGGAGAACAACAGAACTGTCAAACGAGGAAGGAGAAAATGCCTCAGCACTCTCAAGTTCCCTTGACAGACCCATCTGAGAGCCATATGATCTGAGCCACCACGCTGCCTCAACAGACGCGGGACCAGCCTGGCCGGCCTCATTGAACACGGCCAGCCGAGAAACGAACCTCAGGAAGTCTAAGCGGCAGCTTATCGCACTCATTGCAGGCAGTCCCCTCGAGAGCTGCCTGAGGGCGCTGTACACCCAGACACTGCACACACAATTGATGTGTGTCCGTGCCTGTAATAAAATAAGGACACAGGTACACACATCTCTTGTACTGCTTGCTCGCCATAACAATGCTTTGTGAACAAGTGACAAACAACACCAAATAGGACTGACAAAAACACAGAGCGCCTTGCTGAAGAGCAAAAAGCTATCTGCTGTATGAGCCGGCGTCCCCTTTGTAGCTTCCATGTATGCCGTCACAATCTACGTCATGACACAGCACCAATCAGGATTGGAATAGATTTCATTCATGCTTCAGATGCACTACGCTGGGGTGTTCCAACGCAGTGCGAGTTCCCTTGAAAGGGAACTCGGGATAAACAGAGAGACTAACATTAGTGTAGAAGCCATTCTTTTTACGATGTAACAAGTACATCAGGTGTTATGGGAAGTGTTCCCGGTTCTGGCTGACCTAGTTAATGCAGCCTAACAATAATTTAACTGATTTGAATAATTTAAAGTAAAAAAATTTTATGTGTATGCCATAGAAAAGAGATGTGTTTTTAGTCTATATTTAAACTGACAGAGTGTCTGCTTCCCGAACAATACTAGGAAGACAGCTCCAGAGTTTAGGTGCGAAATAGGAAAAGGATCGACCACCTGCAGTTGATTTTGATATTCTAGGTATTATCAACAGGCCAGAATTTTGAGACCACAATAGACATGATGGAGTATAATGTGTTAAGAGCTCGCTCAAGTACTGGGGAGCTAAACCATTTAGTGCTTTGTAAGTAATAAGCAAGATTTAAAAATGTATGCAATGTTTAATAGGGAGCCAGTGCAGTGTTGACAGAACCGGGCTAATATGGTCATACTTCCTCGTTCTAGTAAGTGAAGCTCAAGCTGCTGCGTTTTGGACCAGCTGCAGTTTATTTATTAAGCAAGCAGGGCAACCACCCAGTAGAGCATTACAATAATCTAGCCTTGAGGTCATGAACGCAGGAACTAACTGTTCAGTATTTTGGATTGAAAGCATGTGCCGTAATTTAGATATATTTTTAATATGGTAGAATGCCGTTTTACAGATGCTAGAAACGTGGCTTTCAAATGAAAGATTGGTATCAAAGAGCACACCCAGGTTCCTAACTGACGAGGACTTGACAGAGCAGCCATCAAGTGTTAGACAGTATTCTAGGTTACTACTTGTGGAGTTTTTTTGTTCAATAATTAAAAATTCATTTTTTTCTGAATTATGTTGCAGGAAACTCAATTTGTTATATCAGCTATGCATTCCGTTAATCTTGTGAATTGGTAAGATTTGTCAGGGCGTGAAGAAATATAGAGCTGAGTTTCGTCAGCATAATAATGAAAACTAACGCCATGCTTCCTAATGATATCTCCCAGTGGTAGCATGTACAGGGTGAAGAACAACGGTCCTAGCACTGAGCCCTGCGGTACTCCATACTAAACTTGTGATTGGTGTGACATCTCTTCATTTACTGCTACAAACTGACAACGGTCAGACATGCATGATTTAAACCATGCCAATGCAATTCCATTAATGCCACCATTATTTTCGAGTCTATTCAAAAGAATATTGTGGTCGATAGTATTGAATGCAGCGCTAAGATCGAGTAACACTAATAGAGAGATACAACCACGAACGGATGATAAGAGTAAATCATTTGTAACTTTGATGAGAGCAGTTTCAGTACTATGATACGGTCTAAATCCTGACTGGAAATCCTCACAGATACCATTTCTTTCTAAAAAAGGAGCATAATTGTAAGGACACTGCCTTTTCTAGTATTTTTGACAGAAAGGGTAGATTTGAGATTGGCCTGTAATTGATTAATTCTGTAGGATCAAGTTGCGTTTTTTTAAAAAGTGGTTTAATAATAGTTAACTTAAACGTTTTCGGTACATATCCTAGTGACAAGGATGACTTAAAGGGTAACTTCTGTGATTTAGCATTAGGCTTTGTATCAGTAGAAACCCGGTAGTATATTCAAATTATGGTACTTTCCCAGAATGTAAGACACAGACGGCCGCACGGACATTCATAACAGAGCGCGGTGCATAGTAAAGTTAGTGTTTCAACTTGTCAATGAATTCCTGTGATAGTTTAGCTTCCATATGCGATCTGAAAACGTGCCAGACTGGCGCTTAACATTAGCTCAGTTCTGCTCTGCTCATGATGAATGAAATCTGACACTGCTGCATCTGTGCCGTGACTTTTGTTTGGCTCACTCACACTTTATTGAAAAGACACGTTCAGTTTTTAATTGTGGTGTTTATTCTCTAACTGAACGAAATGATTGTATTCCTATGAATATCAAAACGACGGTGTACGGAGTGGCCTCATAGGGCAGCGAAGCAAGTGCATTCTGGGAGTTGTTGTCTTTCATCCACATGAGACAAATACATTTTCTGTCTTTTCTCAGTCTAGAAGGCACCAAATTCAAAAATAATTTCAGATTTCTATTGCATAAATGACCCAGTTTAAATACAAAGCTTTATGCTAAATCACTGCAGTAACCCTTTAATGATATTAAGAAGAGGATCTATGACGTCTGGAAGCATCTCTTTTAATAGCCTAGTCGGTATAGGGTCGAGCATACATGTTGATTTTGAAGATTTAATGAGTTTAGCCAATTCTTCTTCTCCTATAGCAGTGAATGAGTGTAATTTTTTCATCAGTGACACTACGATGCTCTGTCTGATGTGATACTGTAGTAGATGGCTGAATGGTTATAATTTGTCCTAATATTATCAATCTTACTCGTAAAGAAGTTCATAAAGTCATTGCTGCTGTGCTGTTTACAAACATCAGAAGTTGAAGCTTTATTTTTTGTCATTTAGCCACTGTATCGAATAAATACCTTGGGTTGTGAGTCAAGAAATAAGCAGATATAGCAGTTTTTACGGCTTTTCTGTATGCAATCATGCTCTTTCCTAGCCTGGATGCCAGCCGAAGTTAGCCCCGCCCACAACATTTTTACTCGGGCAGTTCGGTCTGGACTTGATCGGTAGAGAAGTAATTATGCCCGAACAGAAACTGTTCGGACCAATGAAATTGTCAGGGCTGGCTTTAGACGATGATGGACAGATGATAAACAGTAACGTAATAATCCACGTCATAAAATGCGCTTGGGTTGAATTTGTTCTAATCCTAAACGGAGAACTTGTTCGTACGTTATATGCATTCACCTTTACTATTTCTCTCAGAAATGATGATCGTGTTGGTAAGTACTCTGTGTATCCTTAAAGTCCCTGTAAAGGCAATTCTGAGATTTTTTTCTAAACACATTATAAATGTTAGAAATGTATTGCTGAAACAAATTACAAATGGCTGTAGGCTGTGGCTGGAGCCGTCTCCGGACGCTGGTCTGTGGCTGGAGCCGTCTCCGGACGCTGGTCTGAAGGGCATAGTCAAGGAGCTCACTCAAGGACCCTCGAGGACCATCACAGATCAGTTTGGTTTGTAAGTGTTGGTTGAATCCATAGCAAAAAAAGTCAATCAACATAAAGTCGGTGGTGTTTGAGATGTTCAAAAAGGCTCTGATGTGGTCCTTGAGTGAGTGAGTTCCTTGGCGTAGTCGAACAAGGGTGACTGCTGCTGGATCCATTGTTGGCGAAGTCTTCTGTAACGTACTGCTCTGAGACAGAAGGTAGAAGATCCAAATGCAGCTTTATTAAAGGGTAATCCACACTCGTAGTCAACAAACAGGCAAGAGGTCATAACAGGTAATCAGTCCAATACAGCAAACAAGACAGGAGAGACAGGCAAATGGGTAATCGATGGAACAGGCAAGAAATCCAAAACCAGAGACATGAATCCAGGGAAAACGCTCAAAAATGCAGTTTACAACAAACAAGACTTCGCAGTGAACATGCTTTATATAGGCTGGGGTAATGGGGTAATGAGGTGATGAGACACAGGTGTAAACAATGAGTGATGATGAGTCTGGGCAAAGGATTATGGGTAATGTAGTTTGTGATGGAGTGACAGTCCAGGGAGGAGTGCCCTCAGGTGGTAATCAGGGGCACTCTCACTGGTGATTGTGACAGTTCCAAACCCGCAAGATTTTCTTTTGTCTTTGAAACACAAATGAAGATCTTTTTGATGGAATCTAAGAGCTTTGTGTCCCTCCATTGGCAGCTACACACCTACCACTTTGACGCTTCAAAAACATCATAAAGAGATTTTAAAACTAATCCAAATAAATAAATCAGTATAAATCCGTGTATCATTCGTTCATTCGATTTTTGATTTAATATTGAAAGTTGAAAAATTAGAAAATAGCTCGTTTTTCGTTTTTTCGTTTTTTTTTTCAGAAAAACGAGATTTCGACTTGATTTTTTGTTTTTCGTTCAGAGGTAGAAAAATTAATAAACAGTTTGAATATTCGATTTCTACACATGGGCGGGAATTATACGCCCCTTTCTGCTGATTGGTCAGCCGAAGATCAAACTATTCCGTCATCGGTTCTTCCTCGGTTCCGCACAGCAGAATAAAAGTCATGCGCTTCTGCAGCTGTACGGATTCTTAACGCGTTTATTGCAACTACATTTCATATTTTTCTCATCAAACAACCAGACTAACGAATGGCTCGACACAACCCATACCGGGACGGGGCAGAGCCTAGACAGGGCTTTTTTTCTGAAGAGACTCGATTGATTTTGAAATAGATTTAATGTAGACTTTTATTCACATATAAACATTAATCAACAAACAAAATAATAAGAAAAAGTAAATTTGGACTATACTAATCCGTGTATCTTTCGTTCATTCGATTTTTTATTTAATATTGAAAGTTGAAAAATTAGAAAACAGCTCGTTTTTCGTTTTTTCGTTTTTTTCAGAAAAACGAGATTTCGACTTGATTTTTCGTTTTTCATTCAGAGGTAGAAAAAATTGAGTAAACCACTTTATTCATTTGGATTGGTTTTATGATCTCTTTATGAACTTTTTAAGCGTCAAAGTGGTAATTGCGTGGACTATCATATCAATTTGAGTTCTGAAGATGAATAAAAAGTCTTCTCTGGTTTGGAATGAAATGATGGTGAGAAATGTCAACAATTTTACACTTTTGGGTCAACTAACCCAACTAAACTTTTTGCAGTTTAATATCTTGAATTAACACAATGACAGTGATTGATGTGTAATCATGAATCAAGACACACAATCACCCAAGACACCAGGTCTGAACAAAGATATTGTGTAGTTGCCCAGTTACATGTTCATTTGTCATGTTTTAAAATTTTTACAGCACATAGAATAATATATCATGACACTCACAATTCTGGATTCATCTTCAGCATTCTGTTGCTTTCTTAAAGGGCTTCCATCACTCAGAAGAACAATGTCATCAGATTCAGTTTGCCATCTCATGAGAGGAGCTTCCTTCACTTGACACTGCAGGGGTCTGGGCCAATTCTATTGAAAAAGGATTTAAAAATAATATTTCCAAAATTCAGTAATGCAAAACAATTTAAATTATTAAAATAATTGTGATTATGCTTAATTTTGATTATGCTGAGAGCTGTCTATAAAGCATGGGTGTCAAATTGTGAAATTATTTATATTCACACACTTCGTTTTGGGGATCAATTAAATTACTGTTAAAGTTTAATAGCAACAAAACTTTGTTCACATGGAGGCTTGAAACGTTTAAATATTTATTTAATCTGATTATTAAATACATTTATATAATTTAAATGAATAATGTTAGTAAGGCATCTTAAAATTAACTTGGTGTACTACATTATATTTTAAGACATGTTTAGAATTTATTTTACCATTAACTTATTAATGGCATTTATAATTAGAACAGAAAATACAGATTCATATTGTTAAAACACAGAGAGATATATATTTAGGACATTTTTATCCCAAAATAACATGCAGTATGAATTGATAAAGACTGATTTCAAGCTAAAGTAACTGTATGCTCTGTCAGAACGTAGGCAAATACGTGCTAAATGAATTGGAAGACAAACGGATTTACATTTACATTTACATTTAGTCATTTAGCAGACGCTTTTATCCAAAGCGACTTACAAATGAGAGCAATAGAAGCAACTACAACAGTCAGAGGCTACAGTATGCAAGTGCTGTAACAAGTCTCAGTTAATCTAACACAGAACACACAGGATTTTTTTTTTTTTTTTTTTTTTTTTTTAAATAAATTAGACAGACAGAAAAATGAATAGAATGTTAAGTGCTATTCTTGATTGGTCAGGTGCTGCTGGAAGAGATGCGTCTTTAGATGTTTTTTGAAAATGGCTACAGACTCGGCTGCTCGAATTGAGATAGGCAGGTCATTCCACCAGGTGGGGGCAGTCCAGGAAAAGGTCCGTGACAGTGATTTCATGCCTCTCTGGTATGGCACCACAAGGCGTCGTTCACTGGTAGAACGCAAACTCCTGGAGGGTGTGTATGTCTGAACAAGCGAGTTAAGGTAAATTGGTGCAGAGCCAGTGGTTGCTTTGAAGGCGAGTACCAGTGCCTTGAATTTGATGCGAGCGGCTATTGGTAGCCAGTGGAGTCTGATGAAGAGAGGCGTGACGTGCGCTCTCTTCGGCTCGTTAAAGATCACCCTCGCCGCTGCATTCTGGATCAGTTGCAAGGGTTTGATAGTGCATGCCGGAAGGCCTGCTAGAAGAGCATTACAGTAGTCCAGTCTGGAGAGAACAAGAGCTTGGACCAAGAGTTGTGTGGTCTGCTCAGATAGGAAGGCTCTAATCTTCCTAATGTTGTATAATGCAAATCTGCAGGACCGGGTTGTTGCAGTAATGTGGTCAGTGAATTTTAGCTGATCATCGATCACAACTCCAAGATTCCTGGCTGTCCTGGACGGAGTTATGGTTGATGATCCTAGCTGAATGGAGAGATTGTGATGAAGTGCTGGGTTGGCTGAGACCACAAGCAGTTCAGTCTTTGCAAGGTTGAGTTGCAGGTGATGCTCCTTCATCCAGGCAGAAATGTCTGTTAGGCAGGCAGCAATACGAACACCAACCGATGGATCATCTGGTTGAAATGAGAAGTAGAGTTGAGTGTCGTCTGCATAGCAGTGATAGGAAAAGCCATGTTTCTGAATGACCGATCCCAGCGATGACATGTAGATGGAGAAGAGAAGTGGTCCAAGCACTGAGCCCTGTGGAACTCCAGTGGCTAGATGATGTGACTTAGACACTTCACCTCTCCATGACACCCTGAAGGACCTACCTGAGAGGTAAGACTTGAGCCACTGGAGAGCAGTTCCTGAGATGCCCATCTTCATGAGAGTTGACAGGAGGATCTGGTGGTTAACTGTGTCAAAAGCAGCAGACAAATCCAGTAAGATAAGTACTGTGGATCTGGAAGCCGCTCTTGCCTGCCTCAGTGCCTCCGTAACTGAGAGCAGGGCAGTCTCAGTTGAGTGGCCGCTTTTGAAGCCTGATTGGTTGATATCCAGGAGGTTGTTCTGTTCAAGAAACGTAGAGAGCTGGTTAAAAACAACTCGCTCAAGTGTCTTTGCAATGAAAGGCAGAAGGGATACCGGTCTGTAGTTTTCTAAAAGTGCTGGGTTCATAGAGTGTTTCTTAAGCAGTGGGGTTACCCGAGCCTGCTTGAATGCTGTGGGGAAGGTCCCGGTGTGAAGAGAGGTGTTGACAATGTGAGTGAGTGCAGGAGTAACAGAAGAAGAAATGGCCTGAAGGAGGTGAGTGGGGATAGGGTCAAGCGGACAGGTAGTGGGGTGGTTGGAAAGGATGAGTTTGGAGACTTCAGCTTCAGAGAGCAGAGAAAAAGAGGGGAGTGTATGTGTTATGGTTGTTGAGATGTGCGTGTCGGTTTGTGGTGCGGAGAATTGGCTGCTGATGGAGGAGGTTTTTTGTGTGAAAAATGATGCAAAGTCATCAGCTGTAAGAGTTGATGAAGGAGGAGGGAGGGGGGGACAGAGGAGCGAAGAGAACGTTCTGAAGAGTGCACGAGAGTCAGAGCAGTTGTGTATTTTGTTGTGATAGTATGTAGTTTTAGCAGTGGAGACGTTACTAGAGAAAGAAGCGAGAAGAGACTGATACAGGGTCAGGTCAGTAGTGTTTTTAGTTTTGCGCCACTTCCTCTCTGCCGCCCGGAGCCCAGAGCGATGTTCGCGGAGAACATCAGACAGCCAGGGGGCAGAGGGAGTGGTGCGGGCTGGCCTGGATGTAAGGGGACAGAGGTTGTCTAAGCAAGATGTTAGAGTGGAGCAAAGAGTGTCAGTAGCACTGTTAGTGTCCAGTGCTGAGAACTGAGCAGGTGGAGGGAGTGAGGATGAAACCATAGTGGATAGACGGGAGGGAGAGAGTGAGCGTAGATTACGCCGAAAGGTAATCAGCGGAGGAGTGTGTGTTGTGTTAGGAGTTAGTAGGAGGTTAAGAGTGATGAGAAAGTGATCAGAGGTGTGTAAAGGAGTAACTAAAGTGACGTCTGTGGAGCAGTAGCGTGTGTAGATAAGATCAAGATGGTTACCTGATTTATGAGTAGCTGTAGTAGATACTCGCTTAAGATCAAATGAGGTCAGAAGAGTGGTGAAGTCTGCAGCCTGGGGTTTATCAAGGTGAATGTTGAAGTCACCGAGCAGTACCAAAGGAGTGCCATCCTCAGGGAAGTGAGAGAGTAACATATCCAATTCCTCCAGGAAGTTACCCAGTTGACCTGGAGGGCGATAAATAACTACAACATGGATTTTAGCAGGGTGAGTGACAGTGATTGAGTGCGATTCAAATGAGCAGTTGCCAGATAGAGAAGGAATGGGCTCAAATTTCCAATCCTTTGAGATGAGCAGACCAGTACCTCCGCCCCTCCCAATTTGGCGAGAGGTGTGTGAAAAAGAGAAATTATTTGAGAGGGCCGCAGGAGTGGCAGTGTCTTCTGGTTTGATCCAGGTTTCAGTTAGAGCCATGAGACTGAGATGTGAATGAGTGGAAATAGATGAAATAAAGTCTGCTTTGTTTACAGCAGACTGGCAATTCCAGAGACCAATTGGAATGGACATTAATGTAGCAGAGGAAATAGGTACACTACGCAGATTAGTAGGATTACGGCGTCTAAAATGTACAGAGCGTGATTTACGGGTGTGTGTGATAATAGTAGCGATTTGGAAGCACATAGTGAATACGGGTCAGAGAAACAAACAGATAACAACAAGCAAGACAAGCAAAACACAAAAGTGGACAAATTAGAAGGAAAGCTATACTCAAGTGCCTTGTCGGTGTCCTTGCTCGAGTGGAGTCGCGCAGAGTAGAGTCGATGGTCTTTACACTCTTTGGTCTTCACACGAGGAGGGCTTCACACGAGTACTACTCAATTTATACTCGTATTAAATGTCGTTATTGAATACAGCTGGCTACTCCCAGTGAAACGCGTTAGTTCGCACGAGGTCAAACAATAACAAACCAGACTACAACAAACAGCCAACTACAGCAAACAGACAGCGTTCTAAAGAACAGCTGAACTACAGATCAAATGAGGAAAATGTAAACAGAACTCACACACTAGCTGTTTTCCCTGATGTTCGATGCTTCTCTCTGACTCAAAGTAAACAATGAACGCTCTATATAGCACACTGGCTTATGGCCACGCCCAGTGAAACGCGTTAGTTCGCACGAGGTCAAACAATAACAAACCAGACTACAACAAACAGCCAACTACAGCAAACAGACAGCGTTCTAAAGAACAGCTGAACTACAGATCAAATGAGGAAAATGTAAACAGAACTCACACACTAGCTGTTTTCCCTGATGTTCGATGCTTCTCTCTGACTCAAAGTAAACAATGAACGCTCTATATAGCACGCTGGCTTATGGCCACGCCCAGTGAAACGCGTTAGTTCGCACGAGGTCAAACAATAACAAACCAGACTACAACAAACAGCCAACTACAGCAAACAGACAGCGTTCTAAAGAACAGCTGAACTACAGATCAAATGAGGAAAATGTAAACAGAACTCACACACTAGCTGTTTTCCCTGATGTTCGATGCTTCTCTCTGACTCAAAGTAAACAATGAACGCTCTATATAGCACGCTGGCTTATGGCCACGCACAGTGAAACGCGTTAGTTCGCACGAGGTCAAACAATAACAAACCAGACTACAACAAACAGCCAACTACAGCAAACAGACAGCGTTCTAAAGAACAGCTGAACTACAGATCAAATGAGGAAAATGTAAACAGAACTCACACACTAGCTGTTTTCCCTGATGTTCGATGCTTCTCTCTGACTCAAAGTAAACAATGAACGCTCTATATAGCACGCTGGCTTATGGCCACGCCCAGTGAAACGCGTTAGTTCGCACGAGGTCAAACAATAACAAACCAGACTACAACAAACAGCCAACTACAGCAAACAGACAGCGTTCTAAAGAACAGCTGAACTACAGATCAAATGAGGAAAATGTAAACAGAACTCACACACTAGCTGTTTTCCCTGATGTTCGATGCTTCTCTCTGACTCAAAGTAAACAATGAACGCTCTATATAGCACGCTGGCTTATGGCCACGCCCAGGGAAACGCGTTAGTTCGCACGAGGTCAAACAATAACAAACCAGACTACAACAAACAGCCAACTACAGCAAACAGACAGCGTTCTAAAGAACAGCTGAACTACAGATCAAATGAGGAAAATGTAAACAGAACTCACACACTAGCTGTTTTCCCTGATGTTCGATGCTTCTCTCTGACTCAAAGTAAACAATGAACGCTCTATATAGCACGCTGGCTTATGGCCACGCCCAGTGAAACGCGTTAGTTCGCACGAGGTCAAACAATAACAAACCAGACTACAACAAACAGCCAACTACAGCAAACAGACAGCGTTCTAAAGAACAGCTGAACTACAGATCAAATGAGGAAAATGTAAACAGAACTCACACACTAGCTGTTTTCCCTGATGTTCGATGCTTCTCTCTGACTCAAAGTAAACAATGAACGCTCTATATAGCACGCTGGCTTATGGCCACGCCCAGTGAAACGCGTTAGTTCGCATGAGGTCAAACAATAACAAACCAGACTACAACAAACAGCCAACTACAGCAAACAGACAGCGTTCTAAAGAACAGCTGAACTACAGATCAAATGAGGAAAATGTAAACAGAACTCACACACTAGCTGTTTTCCCTGATGTTCGATGCTTCTCTCTGACTCAAAGTAAACAATGAACGCTCTATATAGCACGCTGGCTTATGGCCACGCCCAGTGAAACGCGTTAGTTCGCACGAGGTCAAACAATAACAAACCAGACTACAACAAACAGCCAACTACAGCAAACAGACAGCGTTCTAAAGAACAGCTGAACTACAGATCAAATGAGGAAAATGTAAACAGAACTCACACACTAGCTGTTTTCCCTGATGTTCGATGCTTCTCTCTGACTCAAAGTAAACAATGAACGCTCTATATAGCACGCTGGCTTATGGCCACGCCCAGTGAAACGCGTTAGTTCGCACGAGGTCAAACAATAACAAACCAGACTACAACAAACAGCCAACTACAGCAAACAGACAGCGTTCTAAAGAACAGCTGAACTACAGATCAAATGAGGAAAATGTAAACAGAACTCACACACTAGCTGTTTTCCCTGATGTTCGATGCTTCTCTCTGACTCAAAGTAAACAATGAACGCTCTATATAGCACGCTGGCTTATGGCCACGCCCAGTGAAACGCGTTAGTTCGCACGAGGTCAAACAATAACAAACCAGACTACAACAAACAGCCAACTACAGCAAACAGACAGCGTTCTAAAGAACAGCTGAACTACAGATCAAATGAGGAAAATGTAAACAGAACTCACACACTAGCTGTTTTCCCTGATGTTCGATGCTTCTCTCTGACTCAAAGTAAACAATGAACGCTCTATATAGCACGCTGGCTTATGGCCACGCCCAGTGAAACGCGTTAGTTCGCACGAGGTCAAACAATAACAAACCAGACTACAACAAACAGCCAACTACAGCAAACAGACAGCGTTCTAAAGAACAGCTGAACTACAGATCAAATGAGGAAAATGTAAACAGAACTCACACACTAGCTGTTTTCCCTGATTTACAGATTGACTCACTTTCACAATGAACTGAACCGTCATTAAAAAAAACTGGTACCTTAACATTAGCGTGTTTGTGTCTTGACGCAGATATGACGACATGACAGTCATGATATTCAGTGCTAAGAACAAGCAACGTACATTTTATGTAATTCACACTTAAACATACGGCAAATAAAACGTTTTTTAAATGCTTCCCAACCTCAGTCTGCAAAAAGCATGGGCATGCGTCACACAAACGGAATTCTTAACGCGTTAATGTATAACACAGTCACTTTTACCATTTCAATAAAAGGACACAACATAATGCCACACTTAATGCTTTCAAAACTGTAGTGGGATCCGGTATTTATCCCAGTTCCTGATTAACCCTTAAGATACAATTATATTAATTGCAGATAAGCAGTCTTGTGCTGTCAGGTCAGTATTAGGTCTAAGCCTACACTAGCTCGTTATCTCATACCATTAATCTAGTGATATGAACATCTCGTCCCTTAATGAACAATACAAAATCAATAAACAGTCAATAACCCTTGTAATGAGACCATACTCACCACCCGGTGGTTTTTCTCAACGATGGTTGCTTGACCCCTTGGCCGTGTCAGATGCGATAAAAATGCTCTATCTATTCTTTATGCAATTGACTTTATAAGCTGAGGTAAAAAACTGAAAAATACTTTTTCTTTATAAAATGAAAATTTATTTATACAAAAGATAAAAGTACTGGTTAAACAATGATCCAAAAGTAATTAGCAAAATAATAAAAGGTTACAGGTTATAATACTTCAGCTTATCCAATCTCAGACAATCATGAATGAGTGGGTCAATATAAAGGTTTGAAATACCTGGTATGCAGTTTCAAGCAATAGATGTAAAAAAGTAACTTGTTCTCGTCCGAGCAATACAAGTCAGATTGATACAGCAGAGCAATGCAAATAAAAATACAGAGAGAGAGTAATTCTCAATGATGGTACATCAATCAAAAGAAATCGAAAAGGAATGCACACCGACAGAAAAAATACAGGGGTATTTATACCGAACTGTTTACATGTTAAGCAATCTGGGTTCTTTCCAAAGAGGAAGTCTATTTTGTCTGCAAAGGAAATCAAGTGTGTCGATATCTTGTCATCTTAGTTACTCTTGTACAGACGATGCTGGCTCTTGCAGATTCTTCCATACTTTATGGTTCTTCCTTCCTTTTCTCCCCGTCATCTTAGGATGTCGTTTAACATGAGTGTGGGTGTATAATTCAGGAAGTGTTTTCGTTAGTTCATTTATACTCATATTGTAGCTTTCCCTTACACCCCCTCTTGCACTCACGGAAATACTTTTACTATTAACTTTGTCAGGGTATATTACGTTCAATTCATCCAATCTAACATTAAAAACATAGACAGTAGGAAGTACATAATCCAAACAACACTCATGAAACCGATACCTAGTCTCACTCTCTTTCCAGAAGAAACCAATCACGAGAGTCCCGTACTGTGCGGACAGATTCTTAACCGTCTCCCGGTACCATGTCTTCGACACGGACATCCATCGGAATGAGTTCCTTCTCCTCGGGGCTCGATCCATTGCCATCAGCACTTGCGGAGATAACGCCAACTCGGCACCACTCTCCAATATGCTTTCGTCTACCATCCTTGGAACCCAGTGGGCTCTCGACAGACGTACAAAGCAGAGCTGTTGGATCGAGCACATAGACAAAGACAATTTGGCCGTTAACACGCGCCATCCTTGTACAAAACCCCGGAACAACCATTTTCCGCCATAGATAGGTTTGAATCTCCGCACAGCACCGTCCTTTCGAAATAGTTTCTCTGTGTCCAATCAAAAGCTCAACAGCTTCGTCTAGGTCTACAATTATCCATTTCATGTCAATAATAAAGCTCAATGCGTGATAATCGAGATGATGAGTGCTCTTTGGGTCAGTAAAATCCGCCATCGCTTTATAAAATGTAATAGATCTTATTTCAGCCATGTAATAACCCTGTTTGATTACACATTCTGTACAAAAATTCACATACATCAACATTTCTCTCTTATAAACTATTAATTTCAAAGGATAACAATATTTTTCACATTCGTGACATCTTCTCTGCATTGCCCCGCCCGGTGTCTTTTTCATTATAGGCACCTAATGTAACACACAATCATAAAACAATAAATCATTTATCCTGCCCTATCTAGGATAGTTAATTCAAAAATAAAAGAAAACAAAAATAAATCAACTTATCGTTCTATTAATCATAATTCATTCAATGACAGAAAACCTAATACCTCCAAACCAAATCAATGTTAGATGATGGTAGATTATGTTAAAGAGAGAAAAATCAACAAAAACAAAAAGAAAACATTTATCAATCATAAAGAGTGAAATCCTCTTTGTTGTCTGCTTTTATTTGGCCAGAATAAAAACAGAGAACATTTTAACATACTATTAAAAATTTACTATCAATTACTCGTAAATCTGCTTTAGTCTATAACTAAAAAAAAAAATGAATAATTCGAGCAATAGATCATAAATTTTCAAAAAAAAATTTTGTTTTGAAAGAAAAAATCAAAATACAGAATATTCGTCTTCTTCATCTGTCGTCATCAATGATAACAAACTAATACAATTCAAGTTCCAAAAAACGTCATATCTTCCTATTTACCAAACTATTTGGAAAAATCTATGGAGAACTAAAATTAATGAAGACCTTATAAAAGTAATCCTTCTAATTTCATAATAAAAATAAAATGAAAACAACTCATCATGGTCTTAAAAATAAAAATGATAAACAAAATCATCTTGGTCTTAAAACATAATGAAATGAAAACAAAATATCCCCGACCCTTGTAAATAGAGGGCAATGACTCATTTTTTTTTTTTTTTTTTCATGAGTCATTCTCCTCCTGTGTTCAACTGTGTTTCAACAACACCAAAATTTACAATTATCTAAAAATTTGAATAATCGGCTGTAATCATTAATGCCCACAAGAATTGAGAGCATGAATAATTTTGGCTCTTCAGTGTGCCGAGAACTGGCAGCCATTATAATTACTAAAAAATACAAAACTGCCAGTTTTATCACAAGGGGTCTAAGCATATTATTTCTCTGATAGCTTAATGCGATCAGAAAAATGTATGTTAGGATAGCAATCACTATTCCAACATATTTCAGCCAAAAAACGTCAAGATAACATCTAGCGAAATTGTATACAAAAATTGCGCCTGCAAAAATCATTACCGCAAAAATGCCTCTTTGACCAAAAAGTTTTACATATCTAGCGCTTCTCAACAGCTGTGATACTAAAATCAGAACTAAAGAAAAATCATCCAAAATGTTAAAAAGACCTAGGCTCAAACACATTAGCAAAAATTGTTGGCGGTGATTATAGAACAGCCCAGAAATCCAATACATAATTAACCAAAAGTTTATAATAAACATACTCACTATATCGCGGTTCGCTTGTTCTTGGCTGGGCCAGGACGAGCTTGTGTTTGAGCAATTTAGATAGGCCATTATCTTTTTTTTTTTTTTCGTAATGACCGCTGTTGTAATTCAGTTATGTTCAGTCACCTTCCAGTGTCAGTCTGTGTCAAGTTCACTAGTCAACATGCCATGCTTATAAGGCCTCGAGGGGCCTTTTAAAATTGCGTAACTCTCAGTCTTCAAACTTTTCCATCCTCAATGTCAGAGTCGAACTCGCTTGCAGAGAGAAGCGCTTTCCGGTCCTTTAAGGAACCGTTCAGTTTCGACAGTCGATTGCAAACCAATCCTAATTTGGAAAATTTAATTATCATAACTGTCGATACTGTCACTATAAAGATGACAGCCAGGCAGATTACCACTATTTGTATGTAAAACCATGATTCTACGAATAAATCCCAAATGGAGACAGCAAGCTCCTTAACATTATCCAAAGCCCACAGAATCGCTTTAGTTTGTACTTTCCAATAAACCGTAAATAGATTCCCTGTATTGGGCCTTATTAATTGAGATGAGAAGTCTGCAGAAAACATAAAATGCGGGCCCATTGAAAGGCCTTCCAGGTAATCGTCGACTAAATCAAAAATACCCCCCAGCTCAAGTTGACTTTTCACCATCGATGAAAATGCACATTTTTTCATTATTTGATTTTTTGCTATCAACATTAAAGGAGCCCCTGGCGTAATTTGACTTATATCTTCCCATCGTTCCTCACTTCCAATCTTGTCTTGGCCCAATTTCATCAAGTCTTTAAATGTACAATATAAGTGTTCCCCTTTATACATCCATGTTATATTAGGGCTGAACATGTCACCTGGGGTTTTAACAGTCCATTCATCGAACATCTTTTTGTCGCAAGCCTGTTCTATACCCGGAAACCACAAATATTTCTCCTCTTCATCTCTTTTAAATTGAAACTTGCCAACTCCAAAATTCCATGAGCTTGATCTAATTTTATTCACGTCCTTTAAATAGTCATCAGACCGTAGACTATGCCTAGAAAAAGGACTCGATCTTTTTATATTAAAATTAGATGATGCCATCAATACTTTATAATCCTTACCATTGCTACCCCGATGTTCGCTAGGTTTCAACATTGGTAAATAGTATTTATTACTCCAATAGCCATGGGTCAACACTAATTTGTTCAGTCCTATATTTGATTTATTATTCCTATAAGATATAGAAATTGGGAATACATTCTTATTTTTGCTCTCTTGGAACGTTCTCCAAGTGACTGTTTGGCTAGATATCTCATCCAATCCCATTGCTACAGGGAACACATCCCAAACACGGTACTGGAAGTTGGATAGTCCAATCCATCTTAATGTACCTTTATTCATTCCATCACTATGATTACTCCAAATACCTTGATTTGTATGAGTCCACCGAAGTGGGCCTTCAATTGCCAAACAATAAAGCACTATAGCGGATCTATATTGTTGATCAGATATATTAGTTAGAATATAACTCACTATCCCTGATGCATTCGCTAGTTCTAACGATATTCCTGCTCGTGGCGCATAATCCAAAGTCAATGGGTGTAGTCTACTACCCCCTACTCCGTTTTTCCACAAGGTGTCGTTAATCGTCCATGTGTCTCTTTTTGACTCGGCCTTAACCATTTCATTGTTTGCGTCTTGATAACTCATCCAAGAATGCCACAGCTTGATGACCTCAATGCCATACTCTTTAAATTTATCGTTATCCCATTTGGATTCACTATCCAAATAGCAAATCCAGGCACTAGTCGTACCATATTCCGTTTTACAATGTATATCTAAGTTGTACCATAACTGGTTTTCAGGTTTATTACTCAAAAACCTATTTTTAGTCAAATATGGGCAATCTTTTCTGTTTTCACACAATGCAAGCGGCACAACCTTTTTCTCACATGTCACCCAGTCTAACTCTGCATAGGCTGGTTTGGGTCTATTTTTAAACACCCCCAAAATTAATACATGTGGCTTCAGTCCTATCGGCCAATAACTTTTCTGCACTGGGTTGCTCAAATCTGCATTATTCCACGTGTTCTTAGTTATTGTAATTTTACTAGCAGATCTAATTTTTCGTTTTTTGTTTGCTCCAATTACACTGTCATTTTTTATTTCCATAGTTATGGGTCTTTCTATGCCACTTTTCCCCATCCAGGTTTCCTGTACTGTAGTACTGACCTGTTTAGTTAAACAATCCCATTTGTCTTTTTGCGATACTTCCACAAGAGGACTATTCCATATTTTGTACACATGCGACCTGAACGTAAGGTTAGTTATATCTGAAAAATTATAAACCAAACCCTTCAATTTTACATGTGTCTGGTTATGGGCTTTTAAACTACTCCATTGTAACTTTGTTTTATTCTTTATTACTTTATTCCCATAAAGAACTGGCCCTTTGGTTGCACTGATTCGTTTTGTACCCTTACAATTCCAAAAAGATTTATCTATTTTAGCAATAAATCCCTTGAACATTTCCCTTATCATTCTTGGCCCATATATTTCGCCTTTTAAAGTTACATTTTGTTTATAACAAATTTTACTAACTATTCTTTCAATTTCAGAACACGAGGCTACTCCTATTTTACTTTCTTTATTTTCTACAGATATGCCCAAGCAAACTATGAAAAAACTTATTAACAACGATATTAGTGACGCAACCAGGAACAGACTTAAGGTTCTCCTTTTTCCTCTCAGCGTCCTCTGCTTTCGTCTCGTTTCCGTTCCTTTACGCCTCATGTTGCTGCAAAACAGAAAAAGAGACACAGAGAGACATGTCAACCTAAACTTTCCCTAACTGCTTTCTGAACCAATTGGTTACTTTGCTCAGCGAGTTAGGTTTAGGGATTACTGATCGTTCCACATGAACCCCCTCTATTGATCTTCCAACCCCCATGTAATCTGAGGTAGTTGTTAGTGAGACTTTCACTTCCCACTCTATACTGTGCTGTCCAGGTTCTATCTTGACCTTTACTATTTCTGACCCTGTAAACGTCCTCTGACGACGTGCTTGGATAGTAAGGTTCGTTTCCCAGACATAAAAACTATACTCTCTCGGCATATAAATAGGGAATTCTTCCTGGAAAGACATTTCTTTAATTACATCAATCATCAAATCGTATAACAATTTTTCCTTGTACTCTCCCTTTTCTTTATAGTTCACAAGACCATCCCCGTCATGCAATGATTCTTTCACCACTTGCTTCCATAGATTCAGGTCAGTGTCTCTATACAAGGTTTTGTCCAGAACCTCCCCTTTTCGGAACGGGTCGGAATCTAACGGTATTTGTTGTCCACAAATAAACAGCCTGTCCCATAAAAATGCCTTTTCTTTGTCAGAGATTAAGGCTAATGGGTTCACTTCCCATTTTTCCATAATTTTACCATGTTGGAAACATCCTAAACTGGTACTACTTTTCCTAGTTTGCCATACTCCTTTCTGGCTGGTCACAACCATCCAGCGTTTTTTCAGAAGAATGACACACTTGTCACACCTTTTAAGTTGTCCTTGTTCAACTAGAACACACTTACACTCTTGGCCTCGTAGATTAAATTTTAATTTACAATCTACACAGTTTTTACAACCACAATTCCCAGTGGTTAGTTCGTACTGCCAAACGATCCAATTCTGCGTTTTTATCCGACATGCTCCACAGATTGAAATGTCTCCGATTGCACATGGGCCAACGGTTCTTTCACTACAGAACCATTTTGGCACAGTTTCCACCTGCGCTTTAAGCCAGGTGTGGCTTTCCCTCATTTCTCGAGTTCCTGCCCAGAGGAGTTTGCAAACTTCCTGTTTGCCACAGATCACACAGTCAGTTGGTCTCCGTCGGATAGAGGTAGTGCCCTCTCGACTCTCTCTATTCCACGTTTTCACCAAAAAGGATTCACTAAAATCTTTAACAACTACTACAGCGCCCTCCGTCGGATACTTAAAATCCTGCTGAGAGGTCACTCGCTGTTTGTTCATTATAGTTTTCTTAGTCTTTGCTCCCCACAAGATCTCTAACTGACCAAATTCCGTTTGCTTCAAGTTTAACGGTCGTATTTGAAGTTAATTCTACTACCTTATCTTCAGTTCCCGTTTTACTTCGAAAACGTCCCTGTTTTTGTTTTAATAAGATATAAACTTTTTGGCCTACCTTAAACGGATTTTTGCTTGTGTCAGTCGGTTCAGTAATTTGATTTGTTTTTTAAACCCTATAATTCAGAAAATGGAGGCATTCTGGAATTAGTAGGTCCCAGTCTCCTAGACTCTGATTTTTAATAAACCAATTTTTACATCTTTTCACACAATTCTCAGCTATTCCATTTGAACTTGGCTGATATTTAACTGCTTTAATTAAGGTGATACCTTGTTCTTCACAAAAGTTTTCAACCTCTAGCCCTGTTAAATTATGTGCATTATCTCCACGAACACGTTCTGGCGCACCTCTGTATTTTATCCAGTCCTTTAAGCTATTCACAACCACTGTGCTCGTAGCCTGTGGACATGGGTATATTTGTGTGAAATTTGAGCAATTGTCTACTATCACTAAGAAATAAACCTTATTTCTCTTCGTTTTAGGTCTCAAGGGACCCGCGAAATCGAGGCTTATTTCGACATTCTCTTTTTCAGTTTTGATTTTTCCAAAATCATGATATACACTGGTCATTACCTTCCTACAATCAGGACAGTTAAGCTTGATTTTGTAATAGCTGGTTTTCAGGTTCTGAACATACAAACCCATTTGTTGGCAGTATTTCGCAATATACGCTGTGGAAGGATGCTTCAGTTTATCGCTCAGTTCTTGCAATAGGGTCCCCTCTCTTGCTTTCGTAACTGCTCGCACTCGAATGTATTCATCGACCTTTCCTCTTGCAGCTTCCGTTTTTTGAACAGTGTGGCTTGTCTGATGCAATACTCTTGGTTTAGCAATCTCATAGTTGTCTTTAATATTCATCCATAATTCTCTTTGTGCTAAAGGTTTCCCTTTTGCATTATGGAATTCATTCTGTTGCCATATGTCCAAATTTTGAACTATACCCAAATATACATATTCACTGTCCGTTACTAGTATACAATCTTTATGATTGTTATCTTTCATATGTGAAATTGCTCTGTCCACTGCAGTTACTTCAGCTTCCTGAGCACTTTTACTATCCTCCAATCTACCTTTCTCTCTATGGATAATTTTTCCATTTAGCTTGACTAAGAAACCCCACCATACTTGGCCTTTTTCTGAACTACCATCAGTAAAGTAACACATTTGTTTCGGGTTTATCATAGTCTGTTTTTCCTTTTTAGGCGTTTTTTCATTTCTAAATTCAATCTGTTTATCAAAGATTAATTTTTTCCATTTCGCCCAGGTAAAGGTTTGAATCATCTTTTGTTCATTCACAAGATTTTTGGCTTCTCTTTACCAGTAAATCTATACCTTCGCCTTTAGCTACTACTATTATCAGTTTCTCTGCAGCTAAGGATTTAATTGTCAGTAAATTTCTTGCTAACGTCGCTAATATGTCAACTGATGACATATTTTCATGCTTTCTTTGATTTGCCGGTTTTTCATGCGAAATGAACATCACTGGTGATTTTGAGCTACCTTCATTATATAAGATAACTTCCATTTCTTCATTTGTGTTATTAACTTTAACTACCAGGTTCTTATCAGGATCTCTTCTGATAATCCTCCCTGAGTTTAAGGCCATTTCTATTAGGTCACATTTTATTTTTTCCAGGTTTTCATCCCATTTAAAGCTATCCCCGGCTGTGGCTTTATACATTGTTTTTGCTTTAGCACTATAACCTGGAATTAAATCTCGTATGAAATTTAATCTCCCTAGCAAGTTTTTGCAACTGTTTCAAGCTTTTTATTCCTGTATTTTTTAACTCTGTAAGTTTCTCTTGGGTTGATTGTACAATTCCCCTTTCATTTCCTGAAATTTCAAACCCTAGAAAATTGACCTTCTCCTTCCCCAACTCTAGTTTTTTTTTTTTCAGATTTAACAGGAAGCCAGCTTCTGCTAATCTGCCAATGGTGTCCGTTAGGACTTCCATATGATCTTTTACGGTTTCCGTGGCAATTAATACATCATCAATGTACACTGTGACAGGTAAACCTTCCAAAATTTCCAATGTTATTGCCTGGAATACATTAGGAGAGTTGCAGAACCCTTGTGGCAAACGGTTAAATATCATCTGTTTCCCTTCAAAGGTGAAGGCCGTACGTGGTCGGCTTTCTTTAGCCAATGGGACTGACCAGAACCCATTAGCTAAGTCTATTTTAGACAGGATTTTACCACCTTGCAGGCCATTTGTTGCGTCTCTCGCATTAATTAAATACCTGGTGTCAGGTACTGTTACTTTATTTAATGCTTTGAAATTTGTCACTAAACGATAGGTCCCATCAGATTTTTCCACGCTCTGAATTATTGGTGGGACAATTTTCCTGTATACTCATAACCTTTTTACGAAGCAATTCCCCTATAGTTTGTTTTATTTCTGCATATGCAGCTTTATTCAGCGGGTATTGCCTCTGTGGTGTTGGGATTCCTCCCACTATATTATACTCATATTTATCTGATAACTTCCCACAATCGTTTTTACTTTTTGCGCAGTTATTTTTATATTTTTAGAGTAATTTTCTTAACTCGTCTTTTGGTAGTAGAGTCTCGTTTACAACTCTATTTATCTCTTGCCCCAGGTCGACTGTTTTAAGCCACTTAACTTCCCTGATCTCCTCAGGAACCTTCTCTGTCATTTCTTTAACGAAAATAACATCTTTCAAACACATTAAATTTGAGCTGCCTAATATGCAATGCAAACCTTCCCAAAGATATCTATCTCTAGTGACAGGCCCCATTTCCTTACTAAATCCATACACTCTATATTTGCTTTTTCACTAGGCCTGAGCTTATGTCGGTCATTTGATCGGAATTTATCTTTTTGAAAGTTAGATTTTTGTTTGTCTCTCGCTCTCTCCGCTGGTCTGTTCCTTTCTGGTCCTGAACTGTCTTTCATTCTTTGTCTTCTATTTGTTTCTCTGTCATATCTTGCTGCAAATTTAGACAATTCTGACCAGTCAGTTTCCGCCCCCCAACTTGCAATTTCTCTGCAACCTGGTAGGTCTACAACTATCTTTTTTTGTTTTTTAATCTGGCTAGCAGTTTTGTTTCAGTCCAGCCTTCTCTAGCCTTTTCAGATAAATATGGCCACAATCCTGTGGTTTTTACTATCTCTACTTCTTTCCTAAATTCGGCTTCCTCATTTATTCCAATTACTTTTGAATTATGATCTTTTTAATGTTTCCAATCTTAGAGACAACCCGGTATGATACTTAATCATTTGTTCAATCAGTCTTTTTGTGACATTTAACGTTTCCCCCAATTCAGCTACCATCCTAGCTTTGGCCATGTTCTTTTCGCCTTCGCCCTGGAATCTCATATTCTGCAGTAGCTGAATTGAAGTGACGCTGTCAGTTTTTGCCTGTCTTTTCGGCCCACGCCTCAGTTTAGGCCTTACTTCCTCATCTGATTCTGAGTTTACTCTTCCCTTTTCCTGCCTAGAGATGGCTGCCATTAGTGACAAATCTATTTGAGGCTTAGGAGGAAGTAACTGTTTCTTGCTGCTGGTCTCCTCTCTGTCAGAAGTTGAGTACTCAGATTCAGACAGAGATTCTGAGGATTCTTCTTCATCCTCTATTTTCCTTTCATATTTTTCTATTCTGTAGTATCTTTCACTACTCTCCCTGATAAGCTTTCTAGTTTTATCAGGTTTTAATTGTTTTCTGGGAGCTTTGCCCTTACGGGGCGGTAGCTCCTGATGTGTGTATTCTCTCAACTTCCAAATTTCGTTGTTAGTCGGTTCTTGTCTGTCGTTTCTGTTATCATCTAACAGCATGTAACACAACGATTTCTGCATACAATCTAATTGTTCTGCTAACATATCTATTTTAGCCTTTGAACCTGTTCAATTCGATTGAACAGAATCGATTTAAGTATTATTCAGTATGATAATCAGATACTTAATACTTTTTTGGCCTGGTCCCTTTATATTTGTTAGGTTCGAATATCCTGCTTTAAGAACAAGACCGGGGCAGGTTAAGAACGTTCTTCCTCCCAAACTGTCATGTTCTCTTTAATGAGAGCTACTTAGCCCCTCACGAGATTGGCTTCTAGATTTTTTTGTAAATAATTTTCTTTCTACGAGGTATTTCCTCATCCTCACTATATTCTGAACCAGAACTTTTATCAGATCTACCTTCTACCCGTATTCTGTAATTATCTTTTACTTTTTCTTTCCGTGGATGTTTAATACGGTCTAAACGCATTTTTTCCAAATTCCCATGATCCTCCCCCCGTTATCAGAGGCCTGAATCTTTTAAGGAAAGCACTATTTTTAGGAATCGCCCCTGCCTCCATTGGCATTATTCTACTTCCTTCTTTTAAATGGTCCGCATCTCAACCCGTCGCTCCCTCCCTGTCAGATTCTGATGGGGTAGGCGAGTTTGCTAAGACCAATGCTTCCGTATTGGGAACACCGTTTTTAATCACTCGTATGTTAATTCCTTTAACAATTGGAACGGTGGTTTCACTGTCTTCAATATCTATTATAATTTGTTTTCTTTTACTCGATTCCCCAACCTTTTTGACTAGTTTTCGTAAACTTTCTACATTAGCGGTGTATAAAGTGTTTCTAGTGGTTAATATTTCCTCACTTCCTTCATATCCCGCATTTTTTAGTCGTTTAGTTAATTCATCTTGGGAGAGCAAATTGATATTAGTTATATTATCCATAGCTGTGTATCTGTTTCCTCTCTTTTGGTAATTATCCTTTTACATTTGAGGTCCTAGTATTGGGTACTCTCTTGGTCCCACAGCGCTGTCCTCCAGATTTTATTACCAGTTTTAACAACAGAAATATCTTTTCTCAGGCGTCCCTGAGATATATTACTGAAGTTAAAAAATGCGGAAGTTACTTTCCTAGTAGCTTCCTCTCTGTGCTTTGAGACTCTGATGGAGCATTTGAATAAAAACGCTTTATTGATTTAAATTATTATTGTTCACTCGGATTCTTTTTAGGTTTGTCAATATTAAATTATATTAATATTAAACAATCCCGGACGATAGCCCCCATGTAGTGGGATCCGGTATTTATCCCAGTTCCTGATTAACCCTTAAGATACAATTATATTAATTGCAGATAAGCAGTCTTGTGCTGTCAGGTCAGTATTAGGTCTAAGCCTACACTAGCTCGTTATCTCATACCATTAATCTAGTGATATGAACATCTCGTCCCTTAATGAACAATACAAAATCAATAAACAGTCAATAACCCTTGTAATGAGACCATACTCACCACCCGGTGGTTTTTCTCAACGATGGTTGCTTGACCCCTTGGCCGTGTCAGATGCGATAAAAATGCTCTATCTATTCTTTATGCAATTGACTTTATAAGCTGAGGTAAAAAACTGAAAAATACTTTTTCTTTATAAAATGAAAATTTATTTATACAAAAGATAAAAGTACTGGTTAAACAATGATCCAAAAGTAATTAGCAAAATAATAAAAGGTTACAGGTTATAATACTTCAGCTTATCCAATCTCAGACAATCATGAATGAGTGGGTCAATATAAAGGTTTGAAATACCTGGTATGCAGTTTCAAGCAATAGATGTAAAAAAGTAACTTGTTCTCGTCCGAGCAATACAAGTCAGATTGATACAGCAGAGCAATGCAAATAAAAATACAGAGAGAGAGTAATTCTCAATGATGGTACATCAATCAAAAGAAATCGAAAAGGAATGCACACCGACAGAAAAAATACAGGGGTATTTATACCGAACTGTTTACATGTTAAGCAATCTGGGTTCTTTCCAAAGAGGAAGTCTATTTTGTCTGCAAAGGAAATCAAGTGTGTCGATATCTTGTCATCTTAGTTACTCTTGTACAGACGATGCTGGCTCTTGCAGATTCTTCCATACTTTATGGTTCTTCCTTCCTTTTCTCCCCGTCATCTTAGGATGTCGTTTAACATGAGTGTGGGTGTATAATTCAGGAAGTGTTTTCGTTAGTTCATTTATACTCATATTGTAGCTTTCCCTTACAAAACAAATATACAAGTACCATTTGAAGAATTCTCTCATCTGCGCAGAAAAAGCCCAAATGTGGCTGCTTCAGAGCTCCTTATCAACTTCACTGCCTGCCCAGGCCTCCGTGTGACTGGAGGCGGGAATGCATAATTTCATGAAGGCTGTGAACTAACCAAAATGAAATAAGCTAAGAGTATATATAACAAATTGTAAACATATCCCAAAAAAATATGTTAAACGTAAAATCACCTTCATCTAGGATATCAAATAGGCATGAGAAAAGTTCACATTCTTCTGTACATCTCGGCATCTCATTAACTTGACAAGCTTAATTCCTTAATCCTGACAAAAACGCGCAGTTAATCATTTATAAATGTGTTCACCATATTTGACAAAAAATGTTAACAAATGTTCTTAATATTTCATTTTAGAAAGAGAAAAGCAATCCAACCTACCGTCTCATTTGAATGAAGATAAAATGGTGTTGTCATCGAAGGGCGAAGTCGAGACAATTCGGCGTGGTTTTTTCGACTTTCAGTGTAAAAATACGGTAGCACCCCCGTAATTACACTGAAGAGGATTACTCTTTAACACTGTAGATTGTTAATTTAACTCTTTGGGAATGAATAACTTTTAACACTGCAATTTTTACACTGGTGATTTTACTGTGTACAAAGCAAGCTTTACTGGCAGCAGTGATAGTCCTGCCATATTTGAAGCGAGGGACGGCTTTGCAGCCTTAGCTAAATTAAGTATATATGATAATAGGTAATGTTCTGAGATGTCATCGCTCTGCTGCAGAATTTCAACGGTATCAACATTTATTCCATGTGACATTATTAGGTCTATTAGGTCTAATTATGATTATGGCGATGAGTGGGTCCTGACATCTGTTGCCTAACTCCAATAGAGTTTAGAATGTCTCTATATGCCAATCCAAATGTGTCTTTTTCATTGTCTACATGGATATTAAAATGACCAACAATTAGTACTTTATCTGCAGCCAGTACTAACTCTTCTAGAGTACTAGCAAATTCTGCAGCAGTACAAACAAATTCTTTGGTGAAGTCTGTATTGTGCCCATGTGGTCTGTATACAGTAGCCAGCACAAATGTCAAACGGGATTTATCAATTACACTACATAACGTTACATAAAGCACCAAAACTTTAAAGGAATTATGCAACCCCTCCCCCTTTGCCTTTCGGATGCGGCTCGTGTTTATAACAATAATTTTGGTGGGTGGACTCTTTTTAAGAAATGTAATCGTCAGGTTTTAGACAGGTTTCTGTCAAACACAGCACATCTAGATTATTATCTGTAATCATATCATTAACAATAAGTGCTTTTGGGGAAAGGGATCGAATATTCAGCAGCCAGAGCTTTATCATTTGTTCATCTGTATTATATCTGTTGTTTATTTGTTAGACATAAATTTAATTTTTACAGTTGAATGGTTTTGATGTTTTCTTGTAATTACTAATTTGGGGAACAGACACAGTCTCTATGTGATAGTATCTAGGTGTGAGAAACTCTATGTTTTGGGATGTATCTGAGTCTTCTGTGACGTGAGACAGCTAGCCGGCGGTCGGTTAAGCCAAACGTCCGTCTGCTTCCTGACCTGGGCCCCAGTTAGTCAAGGTTTAGCTCTAAGACTATGTGCCAAATTACTAGAGAGAAGATCGGCACCATCCCAGGAAGGATGGATGCCATCTTTTTTCAACAGGTCAGGTCTGCCCCAAAAGCTTTTCCAATTGTCTATGAGCCCTATGTTATTTTGCGGAAACACCACTTAGACAACCAGCCATTGAGTGATGATAGTCTGCTAAGTATCTCATCACTCCGGCGAACAGGCGGGGGACCAGGGCAAAAAACGTTTTCAGCCATCGTACTTGCGAGTTCACACACCTCTTTAATGTTAATTTTGGTGATCTCTGTCTGGCGAAGTCAAACATCATTAGTGCCGACGTGAATAATGATTTTTAGGGAATTTACGATTAGCATTAGCCAGCACTTTTAAATTTGCTTTGATGTCAGGCGCTCTGGCTCCCGGTAAACATGTCACTATGGTGGCTGGTGTCTCTATTTTCACATTCCATGTAATAGAATCGCCAATAACTAGGACACTTTCAACAGGATTCTCAGCGGGGACGTCACTGAGTGGGGAGAACCTGTTTGATGTTCTAATCAGAACGGAAGAGCGTTTTTTTGATCCGCAACTATGCCGTCTCACAGTTACCCAGTTGCTCTGCTGCACGGACTCTACAGCCAGAACCGAACAGTGTACAGAGTTCACTAAGCTATTCACATCCAAATCAGTGTCTAAAGCTCTTGCATTCTCACTACTCTCAAATAAAGTCTGGATGCGTGTCTCTAATTCTGAAATCTTCTCCATCAGCCTGACTGTCTCCTTGCATTTATCACATGTGAAGCCCTGTTCGCCGACAGAGAAGGATATACTGAACATGCAAAAGTAAATGCAAGGGACAATAACAGGAGAAGATGACCTGGCTTACTGTGTTTGTTGATTAATCCAACTCACCACAGTTCTTTAATGAACTCAGAAAACAGGAGACAGGAGACCCAGATGCAGAGATGGCAAGCTAACACAAATTACATACGCTCGCATACTCAATCCATGCACAGCTAGTAGTTTTTCAGCTGTTTTTAATGTTTCTCCTTTATTTTCATTGACCGAGTCATACTCTCCCTGTATGGGTTTAGAAGAGTTGGTCGATCAGTTTAACTCTTCTTGCTTAGAGATTTTAGATGCCGTGGCTCCTGTTAAAAGTCAGGGGGAGAAAAGACAAATCGCAGCCCTGGTTGAACAGTTCTACCCGTGCTCTTAGGCAAGAGTGTAGGAAGGCTGAACGCAAATGGGTAAAAGATAAATTACAAGTCTCTTATGAAATTTTGAAGAACCGTTTGAATGAGTATCAAAGAGCTGTTAAAATGGCTAGATCAAATTATTTCTCTGTCATCATCTCCAGAAACTGTAATAATTCTAGAGTACTTATTTCTACTGTAAATGTTGTTCTTCATCCTACTGCTACTCCTGCACTCAGTCCTTCTGCTGACATGTGTGAAGAGTTTTTAAAAAAATTTATTGGTAAGGTTGATGGAATTAGATCTCGAATTTCATCTGTTGGCAATGATTTTATTGTTTCTGTTGCCCCTCAGAACCAATTGACCAGTTTCATGCCCGTTTCTTTGCAGCAGCTTAAGGATATAACTGCTCATATGAAGCCCACTTGGTCTCCTGGTGATGTGCTCCCTTCTTCTCTGTTTAAGCAGGTACTTGATTCAATTGGCCCAAGTATTCTGTCTATTATGAATATTAGTGTGTCATCTGGTGTTGTTCCAGTTAGTTTTAAGCACGCGGTTATTCAGCCCCTTTTAAAAAACCCCGCCTTAGACCCATTTGACATGAGTAGTTTTCGTCCGATCTCAAAATTGCCATTTATTTCTAAGATACTAGAAAAAAAATTTAACGTACAGCTTAATTACTTTTTAATTAAGAATAATATTTCCGATAGATTCCAATCAGGTTTTAGAGTTGGTCATAGTACAGAATCTGCTCTTTTGAGAGTGTCTAATGATATCATTCGAGTTATTGATTCTGGGAACCGTGTTGTCTTGCTGATGTTAGATCTTGCAGCTGCATTTGATACAGTTGATCATAACATTCTCATTGATCGTCTTAGGGATCAGATTGGTATTCAGGGCTTAGCCCTGAAATGGTTCTCTTCCTATTTGAAAGATAGGACTTTTTCAGTCTGCTTAGAGGATTATTTTTCTTCCGTTGCCCCCCTTGTGTGTGGGGTTCCACAAGGCTCAATACTGGGACCAATTTTATTTTCCCTTTATATGCTCCCTCTAGGTTCTATCTTTGAGAAATTTGGAATTCAGTATCATCTTTATGCGGATGATTCTCAAATTTATTTACCACTGAAATATGGGCATAAATGTGCCATTCAGTCTCTTCATGCATGTTTGGCAGAAGTTAAGTGCTGGCTTGCGAAAAACTTTCTCCAATTAAATGAGGATAAGACCGAGATTATTTTATTTGGAAATAAGGGGTGTGTGGATGATGACTGCCTGGGGTTGTTTCCTGGGAAAAAACTGTCTAGCGTAAGGAACCTTGGTGTCATTTTTGACTCTGAGCTGAAATTTGAGCAGCAAATCAATGCTGTCGTTAAGAATAGCTTCTTCCATCTTAGATGAATATCTAAATTGAAATCTATCCTTACTTTTAATGATATGGAGAAGGTTGTTCATGCCTTTGTGTCATCGCGTTTGGATTATTGTAATGTGTTGTATCTGGGTGTGAGTCAGGCTTCCCTCTCCCGTTTGCAGCTTGTTCAGAACTCAGCTGCCAGACTTTTAACGGGCACTAAGAAGAGAGAACATATTATTCCAGTTTTCATTAAACTGCATTGGTTACCCATACGATATAGAATTCAATACAAAGCGCTGTTGTATGTTTTTAAGTCTCTGCATAGCCCCTGAGTATGTTACTGATTTAATCAGCCGCTGTCAATCCAGCAGGTCTCTGCGCTCAAATGATCAGTTGCTTCTTGTGGTTCCACGAACACGTGTAAAATGTAAAGGTGACCGGGCTTTCTCTGTTGGAGCTCCTAGGCTTTGGAATAACCTTCCTCTGTCTGTAAAAACCTGTCCTTCATTGGGTGTTTTTCAGAGTGTGCTTAAAACTTATTTGTTTTCCCTAGCATTTGATAATGCTTTGTAAATTGTGTATGTCATATGTTTTTTTTTTGTACTTTTTCTTTTATATCTCCTGTACAGCACTTTGGTTCCACTTGTGGTGTTGAAAGTGCTTAATAAATAAATAAATAAATAAAGTTGAAAAGTTGAAGTTGAACAGGCTAGCGAAATGCTAACACGCGATAGTGATTTAGATTAAAAGCTAGTTTAAACAGGGAAACAACAGGGAATGATATTAGTGGAATAACATAGAGATTGAGGATTTCGGATTTAGCCTACATGTGATTAATTAACCCTGGGAATTAGAGACAGCTTGTACTTTCATGGAGAGGGTGGTCGTGCAATGCAAATGTGAATATTTCAAACAACATGATTATTGACCTTTTCTATTAACTCCAGATCCGCAGCTTCTCCCCTGTTATGTGTGCGGCCTCCGCAGTGAAATCTACTAAATGTGCTCTAATAATTCTCTAAAAGAGTTGTGGAGTTGAGGAATCGGGTGAGTTCACACATGCAGGTTCTGTCCAAAGTCTAATGAGCTTTTTTGTGTGCTGGCTACATATTGTATCTTCCTTCTTAAGCAGTTTGTTCAAATAAAGTTTGGCATAAGCACTAGAAGAATTATCTCACACAAAAAATTGAGTAAAACAGCCCAGTTTTTGTCTGGTTTATTTTTGTTGATTTAATTATATAATACAAATGTAGTATATATTAGCAGTGCTGATTTAGTGTCATATTTATATACTATTATTGTTACAAACAGAGGTGACATGGAGAACTGATGGCAGGGGTAAACCTGAACCAGGAAGTGAGCAGATGAGGTGAGTATTAGAAGAGAGAGTCCAGCAGAATGGTAAAGTCAATGGGTAATACTGTACTTCTCGATTGCAGGTGACTGGATGAACAGGACGATGGAGCGAATGGAGACCAGGAGACAAGACGAGGAGACACTCAGGAGACTAGGACAACAGGTAGGTAACACAGGTGAGTCCGTGGAAGCAAGCAGTAGCGAGAGCATGTGCAAACGAGACCGGACAGTGACTGAGTGAATACGTGGGGCTTAAGTGCAGGTGGTGATTGCAGTGATGATGACGTGCAGGTGCGTGTAATCAGTATTCCAGTGAAGGTACACGTTGTGTCTGGGAGTGGGTGGAGCCTGGCGTGCTTGTGACATTACCCCCCCAGGAGAGGGAAAACAGCTATCGCCCCACTTCAGGAGCTCTCCTGTCTTCCAGGAGATGACAGGGCTGTACTGCTCCAACCATGGGCGCCCTAGGATGATGTCAGCGGTGGATTTCTCCAGAACCAGCGGATGTTGATGTTCCATATGGAGGATTCCCACTTGAATGCCGAAGGGGCCCACGGAACGAGTGACCTGTTCCCGACTGAGTGGCCTTCCAGTTATCGACTGGATCTGGTAGATGGTTGGAGTGGCAGTCGTGCGGAGCTTGAGCTGGCGGCAGAGGGTGCCCGAGATGAAGTTGCCGGCTGACCCAGAGTCGAGGAGGGCAGTAACTGGAAGGGATACACCAGCAGCAGTAAGGTTTACAGTAGTGGTGAGTGGTTGCATTTTACGTAGGAATGGAATGATAGCACTCACCATGGGACGTGGAGGACGGACGGGGCATTCGGAGATGTAATGACCGGGAGTACCGCAATACAGACATAGACTCTGGGTCAGCCGCCTCTGCCGCTCAGCCGCTGTCAGTCGGGAATTCTCCAGCTGCATAGCCTCATTGGCTGGTTCTGGAGGGCTGACACAGTCTGGTCGGCGGAGGAAGGGAGAAAATGACGGCTGGCCCTGGTGTTCTTCGATACACGACTGCATACAAGTGGCGAAGCGGATGGAGAGTTGGATGAATCGTTCAAGCCAGATGGTATCCTCGTATGCAGTGAGATGCAGCCGCACCCGAGGATCCAGACCCTGTCGGTAGGTTGTTATCAGGGATTGCTCGTTCCAACCACTGGCAGCAGCGAGGGTTCTAAACTGGAGGGCATACTCATTTACAGACAGAGATCCTTGTTTCAAATGATAGAGCTGCTCACCGATAGACGAGTCCCAGGAGGGTTTTCCAAACACTTCCTTGAAGTGTGCGATGAAACTGGTGAGGGTCTGAATCACAGGGTTGTTATTGGACCACAGAGATTCCGCCCAATGTAGCGCTTTACCAGATAGCTGCGAAGTGATGAACGCCACCATGGCGCGATCGTGTGGGTACAGGTGCGGCTGCATCTCCAGGACCAGCGAACATTGTAGTAGAAATCCGTTGCATTCCTCCCCCGAACCAGAGAAGGGCGTCGGTCTGGCCATGGGACTGGCACACTCGGGGGGCGAAGAAGCGGTGGTGTTGTTTCCGGAAGTGCTTGCTGGTGAAGGTGCAGGTGGGCTGGAGGGAAGAGCTCGCCGAACAGCATTGACAAGCTCCTTGAAGGGATCCGGGGTGCTCATCCTGTTGCTGTGCAGTGTTGGTCCGGTCTTCTGTTACAAACAGAGGTGACACGGAGAACTGATGGCAGGGGTAAACAGAGTTTATTAAACAGAACCAGGAAGTGAGCAGATGAGGTGAGTATCAGAAGAGAGAGTCCAGCGGAATGGTAAAGTCAATGGGTAATACTGTTGTCACAGGGTAGGCCAACCTGGCTGCACTCACCCCCAAGACCCGTACCACCCTTGGGGAGTCGGACAGAGGCCCGGCAAGGATGACAGACAAGGTTTCAAGTAACAATCTTTTTATTAACTATAAAAGTGGAAAGGGGGATCTAAAATGGTGAGTCTTCTAGGCAGGGTCGTTCCGTCCTGAGGAC